>NW_017196726.1:0-8380 GCF_001704415.2 Capra hircus
TGAGGCCACCAGAGAGGGTCAATGAGGTCCCCATCGTAAATCGAGAGCACCTGCCGCAACCGAGAAAATCCAGGAGGTTCTCCCTCCAGGCGAGATGATGCCCATTTCCGCTGAGGCGTCTCGAGGCTAATCACACCTAACCTCTGGAACTTCCAAAGGGTCCTTCACACCCTTGCTGCAACTCAAGAAGTTCCCCGACATACCCGTCTCCACTCGAGAGGAAGCACGAGAGTCCCGCCACATCCAGAGGAGCCCCGTTTCCGCTCCTAGCTCGAGAGGAGGGATCCTTTCCCTGCGTGGTCGAGAAAGAATTCTCGGCGTTCCCGTCGCATCTCAAGAGGAGGCGCTCTCCACAGGAAAGGCGAGAGGAACTCCAGGGTCGTGCCACATTAACAGAGTCCCCCAGATGTCTCAGTCCATTCCAGGGAAACCTGTTTTCCCTGCACTGCCTCGCCTTTCAAGCCGAGGATCGACTCACACCACGGTGGCACGTGGGACAGCCCTGTGGGAAAGCCTCGTGGGAAAGCCTCGGGAAAGCCTCGGAAAGCACAGATCCCTTGATCCACGCGAAGGGAAGCGTGACACTGCTGCTACAGCTCGGGAGGAAGCGCACGTGCATGCCCCCACTCGAGACGAGGACTGACTCCCTGGGAGACTCCAGAAGTACCCCAAGATCCATGTCAGCACTGGAGAGGAATCCTCAGGTTCCGGCACCGACTCCACACAAGGTCTTAGGCCCCGGCATCGACGGGAGAGGAATCCCAAGAGGCCCCCGAGCAACTCGCATGGGGACTGGCCTTTCCTGAGGCCACCAGAGCGGGTCCCTGAGGTCCCCGTCGTAAGTTGAGAGCACCTGCCGCAACTCGAGAAAATCCAGGAGGTTCTCCCCTCCAGGCGAGATGAGGCCCATTTCCGCTGAGGCGTCTCGAGGCTAATCACACCTAACTCTGGAACTTCCAAAGGGTCCTTCACACCTTGCTGCAACTCAAGAAGTTCCCGACATACCCGTCTCCACTCGAGAGGAAGCACGAGAGTCCCGCCCACATCCAGAGGAGCCCGTTTCCGCCTCCTAGCTCGAGAGGAGGGATCCTTTCCCTGCGTGGTCGGGAAAGAATTCCCGCGTTCCCGTCGCATCTCAAGAGGAGGTGCTCTCCACAGGAAAGGCGAGAGGACTCCAGGGTCGTGCCACAATTAGCAGAGTCACCCAGATGTCTCAGTCCATTCAGGGAAAACTGTTTTCCCTGCACTGCCTCGACTTTCAAGCCGAGGATCGACTCACACCACGGTGGCACGTGAGACAGCCCTGTGGGAAAGCCTCGTGGGAAAGCCTCGAGGGAAAGCCACAGATCCCTTGATCCACGCGAAGGGAAGCGTGACACTGCTGCTACAGCTTGGGAGGAAAGCGCACCTGCATGCCTCCACTCGAGACGAGGACTGACTCCCCTGGGGAGACTCCAGAAGTTCCCCAAGATCCATGTCATCCCTGGAGAGGAATCCTCAGGTTCCGGCACCGACTCCACTCAAGGTCTTAGGCCCCGGTATCGACGGGAGAGGAATCCCGAGAGGCCACCGAGCAACTTGTATGGGGACTGGCCTTTCCTGAGGCCACCACACCGGTCCCTGAGGTCCCTGTCGTATGTCGAGAGCACCTGCTGTAACTCGAGAAAATCCAGGAGGTTCTGCCCTCCAGGCGAGATGAGGCCCATTTCCGCTGAGGCGTCTCGAGGCTAATCACACCTAACCTCTGGAACTTCCAAAGGGTCCTTCACACCCTTGCTGCAACTCAAGAAGTTCCCCGACATACCCGTCTCCACTCGAGAGGAAGCACAAAGTCCCGCCCACATCCAGAGGAGCCCTGTTTCCGCCTCCTAGCTTGAGAGGAGGGATTCTTTCCCTGCGTGGTTGGGAAAGAATTCCCCGTGTTCCCGTCGCATCTCAAGAGGAGGAGATCTCCACAGGAAAGGCGAGAGGGACTCCAGGGCCTTGCCAGCATTCCAAGAGTCCCCCAGATGTCTAAGTCCATTCCAGAAGAACCTGTTTTCCCTGCACTGCCTCGACTTTCACGCCGAGGATCGACTCACACCACCGTGGCACGTGGGACAGCCCTGTTGGAAAGCCTCGTGTGAAAGCCTCAATGGAAAGCGACAGATCCCTTGATCCACACGTCAGAAAGCGTGACACTGCTTCTACAGCTCGTGAGGAAATGGCAGGTGCATGCCCCACATGAGATGAGGACTGAATCCCGTGGCGAGACTCCAGAAGTACGGAAAGACTCATGTCAGCACTGGAGAGGCATCCTCAGGGTCTGGCCCCGACTCCACACAAGGTCTTAGGCACCGGCATCGATGGGATAGGAATCCCTAGAGGCCCCCTGGTAACTCGCATGGGGACTGGCCTTTCCTGAGGCCACCAGAGGGGTCCCTGAGGTCCCCGTCGTAACTCGAGAGCACCTGCCGCAACTGGGTAAAATCCAGGAGGTTCTCCCCTCCAGGCGAGATGAGGCCCATTTCCCCTGAGGCCTATATGCTGTATGTAATTTCCACTGATATTTAGAGCTTCACATACCTGTTAATTAACGTGGCTACAAAGACAGGGCCATTGTCGGATTCTATACTGGTTGGAAACCCAAGTCTGGGAATTATTTCTCAAATCAGCGAGCTACTTCATTTTCTTTTTCAGATCAGGTAGGGAAGGCCTCTGCCCAACCGGAGAAGGTACCTACTATTCTAGTAAGTCATGATAACAGGTGACTGCCTTTGCTTCCCGAAGGACACTCGCTTTCCCTGCATCCTGAGAACTCCACGTCTCAGCCAGTTGGAAAAGCGCTTCTTGGAGGTCATTATTCAGGGGCAACTTCCCCTGGAGCCCGGGGCCATAGGGAGCGGCTCCACACTCCCAGGGAAAGGCAGAGCCACAGCCACACATCTGTCCCATCCCCTTTGCTCTGTAGGAGAGCTCTAGTGAGCCTAGGTCTGTCAGGAAAATTCTTGGCTCCTATGGGGACACATTCTATGTGTGAAACTGCATCCAGGACCTAGGGGCCACAGGGCGCCTGTTTCTCTCGGGGCGGAGGGTGGGGGCCTGAAGCAGTGCGGCCCAGCAACAGCTTCCACATCCATCCAATTGCTCTTTTCTTACCTCTGATAGAACTAGCTTTGTTCCAGCCTTTGGCAATTTGGAGGCAAGCGGGCCCCACTTCCTCCCCAAGGAGGCATGGGACCTACTTTGAGTGGAAAGGCCCTCACGGAGCTGAACCAGGAAGGCACCAGTCATGTCTGACACATTCCTGCATCCTGCTTCTTCATGAGCAATACCTCTATAGCTAGGAATGTCTTTCCAAGGCTCAGAAAGGACAGGGGAGATGCATGGTGCTGCTCTGGAATTTCGGTCCTCTGAGCAGACCTGGAGGTCTCCCCTTGAAGGAGCTAACAGTTTCTTCCAAATACAGGCTTGCAAACACACACTGGGTGGCTGCCTCTTCTTCCCTGAAGGACGATCACTTTCCCCGCATCCTGTGAACTCTGCATCCCAGCCTGCTGGAAAAGCGCTTCTTGGAGGTCATTTTTCAGGGACAATTTTCCCTGGAGCCCGGGGCCATAGGGAGCCCATGCTCGCTGGGAAAGGCAGAGTCACATCCACAGTCTGTTCTACCCCTTTTGCCTGTAGGAGAGCTCTAGTGAGCCTAGGTCTGTCAGGAAAATTCTTGGCTCCTATGGGGACACACCCTGTGTGTTAACCTGCATATCGGACCTAGGGCCACAGGGCGCCTGTTCCTCTCGGGGGGACCCTGAAGTGGTGCGGCCCAGCAACAGCCTGAAATCCATCCGATTGCTTTTTCTTCCTTCTGATAGAGCTAGCTTTGCTTCTCGCTTTGGCATTTCGGAAGCCAGGGGGAGCCCACCGCTGTTGTCCTGGGTCTATTGGAGGTACCGGGTCTATTGGACCCCAGCATGGCACCGACCCCCTCAGACACACTCCGCAGCCTCCTTCCCATGGGCAGGACTGTTCTGACCTAGGAATGTGTTCCCAAGGCTCAGAAAATGCAGGGAGACACACGGCCCTGACTCTGGAACTGAGGCCGTTGGAGCAGGCCTGGAGGTCTGACGTCTGAGACGCCAAACACTTGCTGCAAGATACAGGTGTGAAAACACACTCTCTGGGGCTGCCTTTCTTCCTCCAAGGAAGAGAGCTTTTCCAGTCTCCTCCGTGCTGAGTCATACAAGGCTGCAAAGGTCTGGCTTAGAGGGCATTTCTCAGCGGCAATGGCCCCTGAGGCCCTGCACCCAGGGAGGGATCCTACCCTCCAGGGGAAGTCAAAGCAACCTCCAAACAGCTGTTCTCTCATGTTTCCTCTGCAGGAGGGAGCTAGTGAGCCCAGGTCTGTCTGGAACGTTCTTGATCCTGCGGGGAAATCATCCTGGGAGCCCACCTGGATACCAGTCGTAGGGGCTAAAATTCGCATTTTCCTTCTTGGAGCCCTAACGCAGTACAGCCTAGCAACTGCTTGAAAATCCATCCTGTTGCTGTTTTCTTCCCTGACAGAGCGAGCTTTTGCTCCCCATTTGGGGATTTCAGAAGCAAGGTGGTGGCCTGCAACTCCTTGCCTGGGGTCCATTGGAGGTGCAAGGTGCCCTCGACCAGGTGACCCAGCATGACACCTGGCCCCTCAGACCACTCCCGCAGCCTGCTTCCCCATGGGCAGGGCTGCTCTCACCTTAGGAATGTTGTTTGCAAGGCAGGAAACTGCAGGGAGACACAAGGCCCTGATTCTGGAATTGAGTCTGTTGGAACAGGCCTGCAGGTCTTCTGTCTAACAGCCAAACACTTGCTGCAAGATACAGGCCTGAAAACACACTCTTGGCTGCTTTCCTTCCTCCAAGGAAGAGAGTTTTTCAGCCTCCTGTGGGCTGAGAGTCACACAGGGCTGAAAAGCACTTGCTGGGAGATTATTTTTCATTGGCCATGGCCCTGAGGCCCTGTGCTCAGGGAGGGCTCTCCTCCGAGGGAAAGTCAAAGGAAGCTCCAAACGGCTGTTCAATCATGTTTCTGAGAGAGTCATTGCCAAGGCAGGTTTATAAGAAGTTCAAGGGTCCCAAGGAGAGAGGGGTCTAGAATTCTCAAGGAGGAAGGAAGGACAAACTGTTTTTCCTCTACTTTCCTTAGGATTATATAACAATGCATCCTTCTTGAGGACGGTCTCTGGAAAAAACCTTCTGGCTAATCCTGTTATCTTAAAATGTCAATTATGGGAGTAGGTCTAGTGAGTCTTTACAACTCCAGACATTCTTTTGTTCGTTGTCATAACTTATTGGAGAGTATATAACTCCATTACTAACACTAGCAAGGGGGTACGCTTTCTGCCCCTTGTATGTCTCTGTCAGAAGCTTTCTCTAATCTCCTTTATCCTTTAATAAAACTCTATTGCCAAAAGCTCTGAGCAATCAAGCCTCGTCTTGGGCCCTGGATTGAATTTTCTCCTCCATAAGCCAAGAATCCCAGCATCTTTTCGTGGTTCAGCAACAATATTTCATTTCCTCTGCAGGAGAGAGCTAGTGAGCTTAGGTCTGTCTGGAACATTCTTGGATCCTGTGGGGAAAATATCCTGTGCACACATCTGGATACTGGGCCTAGAGGCCAAAATTTGCATTTCTTTCCCGGGGAGCCCTAACGTGGTGTGACTTAGCAACTGCTTGAAATCCATCCCATTGCTGTTTTCCTCCTTCTGACAGAGCTAGCTTTGTTCCCTGCTTTGGGATGTCTCAACCGAAGGGCCGGTCCATAGCTACTCGCTGGGGCCCATTGGATGTGCAAGGTGCCCTCGACTAGGTGACCCTAGCATGGCACTCAGCCCGCTCAGACACACTCCCGAGGCTTCTTTCTCATGGAAGCACTGCTCCAACCTAGGAATGTGTCTGCAATGCTTGGAAATGCAGTGAGACACAGCCCTGACTCTGCAATTGAGGCCCTCAGAGCAAGCCTGCAGCTCTGATGTCTGAGAAGCAAAACACTTGCTGCAAAGAGAGGCCTGAAAACACACTCTCTGTGGATGACTTTCCTTCCTCTAAGGAAGATAGTTTTCCGTCCTGCTTCCTGAATGTACACAAGCTGGAATGCGCTTGCTTGGAGGTCGTGATTCAGTGGCAATGACCCCTGAGGCCTTTGCCGGGAGGGCTCCACATCACAGGCAAATCAAAGAACTTCCAAGTGAGTCAGCTTTTCACATCAAGTGCCAAGTATTGGAGTTTCAGGTTCAGTATTAGTCCTTCCAATGTATATTCAGACCTGATTTCTTTAGGATGGAGTGGTTGTGTCTCCTTGTAGTCTAAGGACCTACAAGCATCTTCTCCAACACCACAGTTCAAAAAGCATCCAATTTTCAGCTGTCCACTTTCTTTATAGTACATCTTTCATATCCATCCATGACATATGGAAAAACCATAGCCTTGACTGGATGGATCTTTGTTGGCAAGCAACGTCTCGGCTTTTTAATATGCTGTCTATTTTGGTCATCACTTTTCTTCCAAGTCATAAATATGTTTTAAGTTCATGGAGGCAGCCATCACCTGCAGTGATTTCCAAGCCCCCAAAAATGTCTGCTGCTGTTTCCAATGTTTTTCCATCTATTTGCCATGAAGTGATGAGACTGGGTGCAATGATTTTAGTTTTCTGAATGCTGGCTTTAAGCTAACTTTTTTCACTCTCCTCTTTCACTTTCATCAGGAGACTCTTTAGTTCTTCTTCACTTTCTGCATAAGGGTGGTGTCATCTGCATATCTGAGATTATTGATATTTCTCGCAGCAATCTGGATTCCAGCGTGTGCTTCCTCCAGCCCAGTGTTTCTCATGATGTACTCTGCATATAAGTTAAAAAAGCAGGGCTGACAATATACAGCCTTGACATATTCCTTTTCCTATTTAAGAACCAGTCTGTTGTTCCATGTCCAGTTCGAACTGTTTCTTCTGACCTGCATACAGGTTTCTCAAGAGACAGGTCAGGTGGTCTGGTATTCCATCTCTTTCAGAATTTTTCCCAGTTTATTGTGATCGCACACAGTCAAAGGCTTTGGCATAGTCAATAAAGCAGAAATAGATGTCTTTTTTTCTGAACTCTCTTGCTTTTTCAATGATCCAGTGGATGTTGGCAGTTTGATCTCTGGTTTCTCTGCATTTTTAAATCCTCTTGAACATTTGGAAGTTCACAGTTCATGTGAACTTGGAGAATTTTGAGGCATTACTTTACTAGTGTGTGAGATGAGTGCAATTGTGCAGCAGCTTGAATATTCTTTGTCATTGCCTTTCTTTGGGATTGGAATGAAACTGACCTAATGACTAGATGTTTTCAATTGCATATGCTGAAAGAACTGGCTGTGCAGTTTTGAAGAAAAAAAAATCATTTTAAACCCCATTTTCTCTGAAGTGCAAGGCATATCATGGCCATCCCTGAATCATAAAGTCACCTTTTCTTTATGTAGTCATAGTTTCATGCCTAAATTATATGCCAACTCGTGCTCAAATGGACTCTGATGTCAGGGGCAGATCAACTAATAAAAAGCTTGGATTGTCCCTCTGGAGGAAAGTGAGATCTTGGTCCCACGAGAAGAATCTGAAGGGTTAAGGGAACTTGCCAAGAGTGGGGAAAGCTTAGTCCATCCAACATGTACCAAAATCTTAAATAAGGCTTATTTACTTTACCCAAATAAAAAAACAGATGATGAAAAAATTATAAATCATGAAAGGTAAAGAAATTCATAGTCTGTTATCAAAATTGCATTCTAAGAGAAACTTTGTTCTCTTAACCTAGAGAGGAGACTAAATTCCATCTGGTACGCTTACCAGAAGACAAACAAACAAACAAACAAATTATCGGTAAGCTTAAAAAAAGTATATTCCATATATCTTGAAGTAGCAGTATTTCTGCAAAGGCATCAGTGTGAAACGCATAGAGGACATGGTTAAAACCTGATTAAATAGAAATTGACAATGTAATCTGGTCACTGCTGCGACTTGAAATGCTTTAATATGATAACTGGAATTATAACTGACAGCATTTGACCAGGACATATCAGATTTTCACGGATGTCACATAATTTCTAGGATATCTATATTAGGAACTGAAGGAATCTTTTTACCTAGGAAAGAAAACAACAGTCTCAAAGGCCCTTGCTGAATCATATCAGCAAGGAATGTCTTTGCAAGGATCGCAAAGTGAAGGGAAATTACACCGACCTGCCTCTGCAACTTCGGTCCTCTGAGCAGATCTGGAGGTCTCCCTTTGTATAAGCTAACCTGTTCCTTCCAAATAGAGGTTTGCAACACAAAACAAGTGGCCGCCTATTCTTCCCCGAAGGAGGCTCTCTTTCCCCACATCCTGCGAACTCCC
>NW_017196727.1:0-8380 GCF_001704415.2 Capra hircus
TGAGGATTCCTCTCCAGTGCTGACATGGATCTTGGGGGGTACTTCTGGAGTCTCCCAGGGAGTCAGTCGTAGTCTCGAGTGGGGGCATGCACGTGCGATTTCCTCCAGAGCTGTAGCAGTAGTGTCACGCTTCCATTCGCGTGGATCAAGGGATCTGTGGCTTTCCCTTTTCCCACGAGGCTTTCCCACGGGGCTTTCCCACGAGGCTTTCCCACAGGGCTGTCCCACGTGCCACCGTGGTGTGAGTCGATCCTCGAGTCCAGTGCAGGGAAAACAGGTTTCCCTGGAATGGACTGAGGGGGGACTCTGGAAACACGACCCTTGAGTTCCTCTCCCTTTCCTGTGGAGAGCGCCTCCTCTTGAGATGCGACGGGAACGCCGGGAATTCATTCCCAACCACACAGGGAAAGGATCCCTCCTCTCGAGCTACGAGCCGGAAACGGAGCTCCTCTGGATGTGGCCGGGACCCTCGTGCTTCCTCTTGAGTGGAGACGGGTATGTCGGGGAACTTCTTGAGTTGCAGCATGACTGTGAAAGACTCTTTAGAAGTTCCAGAGTTCACGTGTGATTAGCCTGGAGACACATCAGTGGAAACGGGCCTCATCTCACCTGCATGGGAGAACCTCCTGGATTTTACCGAGTTGCGGCAGGTGCTCTCGACTTACGACGGGGACCTCATGGACCCGCTCTGGTTACCTCAGGAAAGGCCAGTCCCCATGTGAGTTGCTAGAGGTCCTGTCGCTATTCCTCTCCCGTCGATGCCAGGGCCTAAGACCTTGTGTGGAGTCGGGGCCGGAACCTGAGGATTCCTCTCCAGGGCTGACATGCATCTTGGGGTATTTCTGGAGTCTCCCCAGGGGAGTCAGTTCTCGTCTCGAGTAGGGGCATGCACGTGCGCTTTCCTCCCGTGCTGTAGCAGCAGTGTCACGCTTCCCGTCGCGTGGATTAAGGGATCTGTGGCTTTCCCTCGAGGCTTTCCCACGAGGCTTTCCCACAGGGTTGTCACACGTGCCACCAGGTGTGAGTCGATCCTCAGCGTGAAAGTCGAAGCAGTGCAGGGAAAACAGGATCCTCTGGAATGGACTGAGACATCTGGGGGACTCTTGGAATGGTGGCACGACCCATGAGTTCCTCTCGCCTTTCCTGTGCAGCGCGCCTCCTCTTGAGATGCGTCGAAACGTCGGGAATTCTTTCCCGAGGAAGCAGGGAAGGATCCCTCATCTCGAGCTTGGAGGAGGAAACGGAGCTCCTCTGGCGGTTGCCGGACCCTCGTGCTTCCTCTGGAGTGGAGACGGGTATGTCGGGGAACTTCTTGAGTTTTAGCAAGGGTGTTTAGGACACTTTGGAAGTTCCAGAGTTTAGTTGTGATTACTCTCGAGACGCCGCAGAGAAAATGGGCCTCATCTCGACTGGAGCAGAGAACCTCCTGGATTTTCTCGAGTTGCGGCAGGTACTCTCGACATACGACCGTGACCTCAGGGACAGTGTAGCAGATGTGTCACGCTTCCCGTCCGGGGATCAAGGGATCTGTGGCTTTCCCTCGAGGCTTTCTCACAGGGCTGTCCCACATGCCACCATGGTGTGAGTGGATCCTCGGCGTGAAAGTTGAGGCAGTGCTGGGAAAACGGGTTCCTCTGAAATGGACTGAGACATCTGGGGGACTCTTGAAATGGTGGCACGACCCTGGAGTTCCTCTTGCCTTTCCTATTGAGAACCCTTGCTCTTGAGATGCCATGGGAACGCCGAAAAATCTTTCCTGACTAAGCAGGATAGGATCCTTCATCTCGGAAACGGGGGTTCCTCTGAATGTGGGCGGGACCCTCGTGCTTCCTCTCGTGTGGAGACGGGTATGTCGGGGAACTTCTTGAGTTGCAGCAAGGACCCTTTTTAATTTCCAGAGGTTAGGTGTGATGAGCCTCCAGACACCTCAGAGGAAATGGGCCTCATCCCGCCTGGAGGGGAGAACCTCCTGGATTTTACCCAGTTGCGGCAGGTGCTCTCGAGTTACGACGGGTCCTCAGGGACCCGCTCTGGTGGCCTCAGGAAAGGCCAGTCCCCATGCGAGTTACCAGGGGGCCTTTAGGGATTCCTCTCCATCGATGCCGGTGCCTAAGACCTTGTGTGGAGTCGGGGCCAGACCCTGAGGATGCCTCTCCAGTGCTGACATGAATCTTTCCGTACTTCTGGAGTCTCACCAGGGGAGTCAGTCCTCATCTCGTGGGGGCATGCACCTGCCATTTCCTCACGACCTGCAGCAGCAGTGTCACGCTTGCCGACGTGTGGATCAAGGGATCTGTCGCTTTCCATTGAGGCTTTCCCACGAGGCTTTCCAACAGGGCTGTCCACGTGCCACGGTGGTGTGAGTCGATCCTCGGCGTGAACGTCGAGGCAGTGCAGGGAAAACAGTTTCTTCTGGAATGGACTTAGACATCTGGGGGACTCTTGGAATGCTGGCAAGGCCCTGGAGTTCCTCTCGTCTTTCCTGTGGAGAGCGCCTCCTCTTGAGATGCGACGGGAAGGCCGGGAATTCTTTCCCGACGACAAAGGGAAAGGATCCCTCTTCTCGAGCTACGAGGCGGAAACGGGGCTCCGCTGGATATGGGCGGGAACCTCGTCCTTCCTCTCGAGTGGATATGGGTATGTCGGAGAACTTCTTGACTTGCAGCAAGGGTGTGAAGGACCCTTTGGAAGTTCCAGAGGTTAGGTGTGATTAGCCTCGAGACGCCTCAGCGGAAATGGGCCTCATCTCGCCTGGAGGGGAGAACCTCCTGGATTTTCTCGAGTTGTGGCAGGTGCTCTCGAGTTACGACGGAGACCTCAGGGACCCGCTCTGGTGACCTCAGGAAAGGCCAGTCCCCATGCGAGGTGCTAGGGGGCCTCTCAGGATTCCTCTCCGGTCGATGCCGGGGCCTAAGACCTTGTGTGGAGTCGGGACCGGAACCTGAGGATTCCTCTCCAGTGCTGACATGGATCTTGGCGTACTTCTGGAGTCTCCCAAGCTTGCGTCAGTCCTCGGCTCGAGTGGGGTCATGCACGTGCGCTTTCCTCCCGAGCGGTAGCAGCAGTGTCACGCTTCCCTTCTCGTGGATCAAGGAATCTGTGGCTTTCCCTGGAGTCTTTCCCATGAGGCTTTCCCACAAGGCTATTCCACTTGCCACCATGGTGTGAGTCGATCCTCGGCGTGAAAGTCGAACCAGTGCAGGGAAAACAGGAACCTCCTTCCCCACAGTAGGGGATACACTGTCCCCTTGGGCGGGTATCTCCAGGGCACTCGCGCTGGGGGGTTGCCCGCGGAGGTGCGGGCCTCAGGCTCCACGTGAGAAAAGCCCCAAATGGCATTAGCTGCCAGTCCAGACGCTGGCCCCTCAGGTCTCTGGCCGGAGCCTTGGGCTCCAGGCAACTCAAAGCCCTCGGGGTGGCACTCTGGGACTGCTGTAGGGAAAGGATGCCAAGAGCCCACGGAGGAGTTGGGGAGGGGGCATGGGGGAAACGGAGGCGAGGACAGCGAGGGATCTAGGTGGAGGCGCTGGAGAGAGCGTCTGGTGTCCCGGAATGCCTCGGAGGAGCCAGCGGGGGACAGTCGAGGACCAGGGACCTGTGGAATGTGAAAAGGCGGGAAATCTCAGAGCAAGGCAGGCTGGGAAAGGGGCGTTGGTGGCCAATTCAAAGGGACCTAGGGGCGTTTCCTGGGCGGTGAGTTCCCTTGGCACTGCTGAGGGCCCCTGATTGATCCACTCGGGGTTGAACCACCCCCCGCTGCGAGGGAGGGCCACAAACCAAAGCCCCCGAACTGCCCGCCCACCCCAACGGGGATCTTGGCGGTCCAGGGCACAGCCGTGCCCGGGAAAAGCCCACTCGCTCCACGGGACTCCGTCCAGGGTCTCTGCTTGGAAAGAGGCCAGGGGCGGCCCCCTCCATCTACCCACCCAAACCCTATTGACGTCAATGGTGGCGGAGACGCCTCCCGTTCTCCAGAGTCCTGAGCTGCTGGGTCCCCGCCCACTCGGCCAGCAGTCTGCAGCGTGCCCGTGTGCCTCTCCCACCATGGCTTCGTCCGGCTCCTCCAGCACCTCAAGCGGTACGTTTGCCCTCGGTCCCTGTGGTCGGATCACATCTCAGGGGATTTGCGGGTGGCCTGGGCAAGGGCTCTCGGCCAATGTGTTGACCCCCTCCCACCGAGAACGGCTGGGACCCATCGGCCAGGCCCGGGGTTCCGAGGCGTCAGGTGTGCCCAAATTCGGAGGGCGTGGCATCGTTCGTTCATCTTGCTCCTTTGGCACACACATGGCTTCTCCGTTCTCTTTTCTGGGAAGACAGTGTTGTTTCAGGGGGCGTGCTGCGGGGGGCGG
This sequence comes from Capra hircus, assembly GCF_001704415.2. Classification (NCBI taxonomy): domain Eukaryota; kingdom Metazoa; phylum Chordata; class Mammalia; order Artiodactyla; family Bovidae; genus Capra; species Capra hircus. The sequence goes on from NW_017196727.1 coordinate 4,350, forward strand.
GGGCCGGGGTTGGGGGTGGTGGAGCGGGTGCTTTGCTGGGATGAGGCCCTTTATCCTCACATCTTCATGTGGGAATGGGAGTCGGGGAGCTCTGTGGCCTTGCTGCCTTCAGTGGCTTCCTCTGCACAGGGGCCTAGTGGCTTCTGCCTTTTGTCAGGCGTTACGGGGTTTGGCGTCGCTTTGGTGGCCTTGGCCTTTGCCTTGGCCTGGGCCTTGGCCTTGCCTTGGCGTTGCTGTTGCCCTTGCCTTGGTCTTGGGCTTGGCCTTGCCCTGCTTGAACTTGAACTTGCTTGCTTGCTTGAACTTGAACTTGACCTTGAACTTGCTTGTTGAACTTGCTTGACCTTGACCTTGAACTTGAACTTGAAACTTGAACTTGAACTTGACTTGACCTTGAACTTGACTTGTTTGAACTTGAACTTGAAACTTGACTTGAACTTGAACTTGAACTTGACCTTGACCTTGACTTGAACTTGACTTGAACTTGAACTTCAACTTGAACTTGACTTGAACTTGAACTTGAACTTGAACTTGAACTTGACCTTGACCTTTGAACTTCTTGAACTTTGACTTGACCTTGACTTGACTTGAACTTGAAGTTGACCTTGAACTTGAACTTAAACTTCACCTTGATCTTGAGCTTGAACTTGAACTTGAACTTGACCTTGAACTTGACCTTGACCTTTGAACTTGACCTTGACCTTGACCAACAACGGGAGACCTCGAGATTTGCTCAGAGCACCGGAGGTCCAGAAGCAGGGCCCTGTATCTCCCCTTCCCTTTGTGATCATTGCAAAGACATTCCTAGCTGATAGCGGGAGTGCCCCTGAAGAAGCAAGCAGTGGGAGTGTGTTTGACACGACTGTGTGCCTTCCTGGCCTCAGCTCCACAAGGGGCCTTTCCTCTCGAAGTAGGCCCCATGTCCCCTTGGGGAGGGTGTCATGCCTCTTTTCTCCTCACTGCCAAAGGGTGGAGCCAAGCTCGCTCTGTCAGAGGTACAAAAACAGCAATTGAATGGATTTTCAAGCTCTTGCTAGGCTGCACCCTTTCAGGGCCCACTTTACTGAAACAGGTGCTCTGTGGCCCCTGGTTGGGTATGCAGGTTCACAAACAGGGTGAGATCCTGTCCAAGCCAAGAATTTTCCTGAAAGACCTAGGCTCACTAGAGCTCTCCTCCAGAGCAAAGGGGATAGAGGAGATGTATGGAGGAGTCTTTGCCTTTCCCTGTGAGTGTGGGGCTACCTACGGCCCAAGCTCAGGGATAACTGCCTCTAAGAAAGGAATGGCAAGAAGCGCTATTCTTGGAGGTTGGGACAGGGAGTTCGCAGCATGTGGGGAAAGAAAGACTTCTTCGGGGAAGAAGAGGCAACCACCGGGGGTGTGTTTGCAAGCCTCTATTTGGAAGGAACAGGTTTGCTTATACAACTCAAGACCTCCAGATCTGCTCAGAGGACTGAAGTTCCAGAGACAGGGCCATGTATCTCCCCTTCCCTTTGAGATCCTTGCAAAGACATTCCTAGCAGATCGTGGGAGTGCCCATGAAGAAGCAAGCAGCGGGAGTGTGCTTGACATCACTGGCTGCCTACCTGGGCTCAGCTCCTCAAGGGGCCTTTCTCTCCTGGTAGGCCCTATGTCCCCTTTGGGAGAGGGTGGTGCCCTCTTCCCTCCACACTGCCAAAGGGTGGAGGTGGAGCAAACTCGTTCTCTCCGAGGTAAAAAAAAAAAGACAAATTGGATGGATTTTTAAGCTCTTGCTATGCTGCACCCCTCCAGGACCCACTCGAGCAAAACAGGTGCCTGTGGCCCCTAGGTCGGGTATGCAGGTTCACACACTGGGTGGGATCCCGTCAAAGCCAAGAATTTTCCTGACAGACCTAGGCTCACTAGAGCTCTCCTCCAGAGGAAAGGGGACAGAAAAGACGTGTGTGTGGAGGTGGCTCTGCCTTTCCAGGTCCCAATCTCAGGGATAACTGCCCCTAAGAAAGGAACTGCTGCTGCTGCTGCTGCTAAGTTGCTTCAGTCGTGTTCGACTCTGTGCGACGCCATAGACGGTAGCCCACTAGGCTCCCCCGTCCCTGGGATTCTCCAGGCAAGAACAGTAAGTGGGTTGCCATTGCCTTCTCCAATGCATGAAAGTGAAAATGAAAGTGCAGTCGCTCAGTCGTGTCCGACCCTCAGCGACCCCACGGACTGCAGCCTACCAGGCTTCTCCGTCCATAGGATTTTCTGAAAGGAACTGCAAGAAGCGCTTTTCCAGGAGGCTGGGAAAGGGTGTTCGCAGGATGTGGGGAAAGAGAGCCTCCTTCGGGAAGAATAGGCGGCCACTTGTTTTGTGTTGCAAACCTCTATTTGGAAGGAACAGGTTAGCTTATACAAAGGGAGACCTCCAGATCTGCTCAGAGGACCAAAGTTGCAGAGGCAGGTCGGTGTATTTTCCCTTCACTTTGCGATCCTTGCAAAGACATTCCTTGCTGATAGATGATTCAGCAAGGGCCTTTGAGACTGTTGTTTTCTTTCCTAGGTTCAAAGATTCCTTCAGTTCCTAATATAGATATCCTAGAAATTATCTGACATCCGTGAAAATCTGATATGTCCTGGTCAAATGCTGTCAGTTATAATTCCAGTTATCATATTAAAGCATTTCAAGTCGCAGCAGTGACCAGATTACATTGTCAATTTCTATTTTAATCAGGTTTTAACCATGTCCTCTATGGTTTCACACTGATGCCTTTGCAGAAATACTGCTACTTCAAGATATATGGAATATACTTTTTTTAAGCTTACCGATAATTTGTTTGTTTGTTTGTTTGTCTTCTGGTAAGCTGGTACCAGATGGAATTTAGTCTCCTCTCTAGGTTAAGAGAACAAAGTTTTCTTAGAATGCAATTTTTGATAACAGACTATGGATTTCTTTACCTTTCATTGATTTATAATTGTTTTCATCATCTGTTTTTACTTCGGTAAAGTAAATAAGCCTTATTTAAGATTTTGGTACATGTAGGATGGACTAAGCTTTCCCCACTCTTGCAAGTTCCCTTAACCCTTCAGATTCTTCTCGTGGGACCAAGATCTCACTTTCCTCCAGAGGACAATCCAAGCTTTTTATTAGTTGATCTGCCCCTGACATCAGAGTCCATTTGAGCACGAGTTGGCCTATAATTTAGGCATGAAACTATGACTACATAAAGAAAAGGTGACTTTATGATTCAGGGATGGCCATGATATGCCTTGCACTTCAGAGAAAATGGGTTAAAATGATTTTTTTTTTCTTCAAACTGCACAGCCAGTTCTTTCAGCATATGCAATTGAAAACATCTAGTCATTAGGTCAGTTTTCATTCCAATCCCAAAGAAAAGGCAATGACAAAGAATATTCAAGCTGCTGCACAATTGCACTCATCTCACACACTAGTAAAGTAATGCTCAAAATTCTCCAAGTTCACATGAACTGTGAACTTCCAAATGTTCAAGAGGGATTTAAAACATGCAGAGAAACCAGAGATCAAACTGCCAACATCCACTGGATCATTGAAAAAGCAAGAGAGTTCCAGAAAAAAAGACATCTATTTCTGCTTTATTGACTATGCCAAAGCCTTTGACTGTGTGGATCACAATAAACTGGGAAAAATTCTGAAAGAGATGGAATACCAGACCACCTGACCTGTCTCTTGAGAAACCTGTATGCAGGTCAGGAAGAAACAGTTCGAACTGGACATGGAACAACAGACTGGTTCTAAATAGGAAAAGGAATATGTCAAGGCAGTGTATTGTCACCCTGCTTATTTAACTTATATGCAGAGTACATCATGAGAAACACTGGGCTGGAGGAAGCACACGCTGGAATCCAGATTGCTGGGAGAAAATATCAAGAATCTCAGATATGCAGATGACACCACCCTATGGCAGAAAGTGAAGAAGAACTAAAGAGTCTCCTGATGAAAGTGAAAGAGGAGAGTGAAAAAGTTAGCTTAAAGCTCAGCATCAGAAAACTAAAATCATTGCATCCAGTCTCATCACTCATGGCAAATAGAT
>NW_017196728.1:0-8379 GCF_001704415.2 Capra hircus
TTGACACTGCTGCTACAGCTCGGGTGGAAAACCCACGTGCATATCTCCACTCGCGACGAGGAATGACTCCCCTGGGAGACTCCAGAAGTACCCAAGATCCATGTCAGCACTGGAGAGGAATCCTCAGGATCTGACACAGACTCCACACAAGGTCCCAGGGCCCGGCATTGACGGGAGAGGAATCCCGAGAGGCCCGAGCAACTGCATGGGGACTGGCCTTTCCTGAGGCCACCAGAGCAGGTCCCTGAGGTCCCAGTCGTAAGTCGAGAGCACCTACCGCAACTCGAGAAAATCCATTAGGTTCTCCCCCAGGCGAGATGAGGCCCTTTTCCGATGAGGCTCCTCGAGGCTAATCCACACCTAAACGCTGGAATTTCCCAAGGGTACTTCACACACTTGCTGCAACTCAAGAAGTTCCCGTCATACCCGACTCCTCGAGAAGAAGGACGAGAGTCCCACCCACATACAGAGGAGCCCCGTTTCGCCTCATAGCTCGAGAGGAGGGATCCTTTCCCTGCGTGGTCGGGAAAGTATTCCCGGAGTTTCCGTCGCATCTCAAGAGAGGGCGCTCTCCACTTGAAACGGGAGAGGAACTCCAGGTTCGTGCCACTGTCCCACACTCCCCGAGATGTCTCATTCATTCCACGGAAACCTTTTTTCCCTGCACTGCCTCGACGTTCAAGCTGAGGATCGACTCACACCACGGTGGCATGTGGGACAGCCCTGTGGGAAAGCCTCGTGAGAAAGTCTCCTGAGAAAGCCTCGAGGGAAAGCCACAGATCCCCATGATACACGCGAAGGGAAGCGTGACACTGCTGCTACAGCTCGGGAGGAAAACCCACGTGCATATCCCCACTCGCGAAGAGGAATAACTCCCCTGGGAGACTCCAGAGGTACCCAAGATCCATGTCAGCACTGGAGAGGAATCCTCAGGATCCGGCACAGACTCCACACAAGGTCCCAGGGCCCGGCATCGACGAGAGGAATCCCGAGAGGCCCCCGAGCAACTGCATGGGGACTGGCCTTTCCTGAGGCCACCAGAGCGGGTCCTGAGGTCCCAGTCGTAAGTCGAGAGCACCTGCCGCAAACTAGAGAAAAAACCCAGGAGGTTCTCCCCTCAGGCGAGATGAGGCCCATTTCTGCTGAGGCGTCTCGAGGCTAATCACACCTAACCTCTCGAACTTCCAAAGGGTCCTTCACACCCTTGCTGCAACTCAAGAAGTTCCCCGACATTCCCGTCTCCACTCGAGAGGAAGCACGAGAGTTCTGCCCACATCCAGAGAAGCACCGTTTCCGCCTCATAGCTCGAGAGGAGGGATCCTTTCCCTGCTTGGTCGGGAAAGAATTCCCGGCGTTCCCGTCGTCGCATGTCAAGAGGAGGCTCTCTCCATAGGAAAGGCGAGAGGAACTCCAGGGTCGGGCCACCATTCCAGAGTCCCTCAGATGTCTGTCCATTCCAGGGAAACCTTTTTCCCTGCACTGCTCGACTTTCAAGCCGAGGATCGACTCACACCACGGTGGCACGTGGGACAGCCCTGTGGGAAAGCCTCGTGGGAAAGCCTAGTGGAAAGCCTCGAGGCAAAGCCACAGATCCCTTGATCCACGCGAAGGGAAGCATGACACTGCTGCTACAGCTCGGGAGGAAATCGCACGTCCCTGCCCCCCACTCGAGACGAGGACTGACTCCCAGGGGAGACTCCAGAAGTACCCCCAAGATCCGTGTCAGCACTGGAGAGGAATCCTCAGGTGCGGGCACCGACTCCCCACAAGGTCTTAGGCACCAGCATCGACGGGAGAGGAATCCCGAGAGGCTCGCGAGCAACTGGCATGGGGACTGGCTTTTCCTGAGGCCACGAGAGCGGGTCCCTGAGGTCCCCGTCTGAGTCGAGAGCACCTGCCGCAACTCGAGAAAAATCCAGGAGGTTCGTCCCTCCAGGCGAGATGAGGCCATTTCCGCTGAGGTGTCTCGAGGCTAATCACACCTAACCTCTGGAAATTCCAAAGGGTGCTTCACAATCTTGCTGTAACTCAAGAAGTTCCCCGACTTACCCCGTCTCCACTCGAGAGGAAGCACGAGAGTCCCGCCCACATCATCCAGAAGAGACCCGTTTCTGCCCCTAGCTCGAGAGGAAGGGTATCCTTTCCCTGCGTGGTCGGGAAAGAATTCCGGCGTTTCCCGTCGCATCTCAAGAGGAGTCGCTCTCCACAGGAAAGGCGAGAGGAACTCCAGGGTCGTGCCACCATTCCCAGAGTCCCCCAGATCTCTCAGTCCATTCCAGGGAAACCTGTTTTCCCTGCACTGCCTCGACTTTCAAGCGAGGATCGACTCACACCACGGTGGCACGTGGGACAGCCCTGTGGGAAAATGGAAGCTCGTGGGAAAGCCCTGCCGTGGGAAAGCCTCGAGGGAAAGGCACAGATCCCTTGATCCAAGCATAGGGAAGCGTGACCACTGCTGCTTCAGCTCAGGGAGGAAAGCGCACGTGCATGCCCCAGTCGAGACGAGGACTGACTCCCCTGGGGAGACTCGCAGGAAGTACCCAAGGATCCATGTCTGCACTGGAGAGGAATGCCTCAGGTTCCGGCACCCGACTCCATACAAGATCTTAGGCCCCTGGCATCGACGAGAGAGGAATCCCGAGAGGCCCCAAAGCAACTCGCATGGTGGACTGGCCTTTCCTGAGGCCACCAGAGCGGGTCCCTGAGGTCCCCGTCGTAAGTCGAGAGCGCCTGCCGCCAACTCGAGAAAATCCAGGAGGTTTTCCCCCTCCAGGCGAGGATGAGGCCCATTTCCCGCTCAGGCGATCTCGAGGCTAAATCACACCTATCATCTGGAAACTTCCAAAGGGTCCTTCAACACCCTTGCTGGCAACCTCAAGAATTCCCCCGACATACCCGTCTCCACTCGAGAGGAAGCACTAGAGTCCCGCCCATCATCCAGAGGTGCCCCGTTTGCGCCTCCATAGCTCGAGAGGAGGGATCCTGTTCCCTGCGAGGTCGGAAAAGAATTTCCGCATTCCCGTCGCATCTCCAAGACGAGGCGCTCTCCACAGGAAAGGCGAGAGGAACTCCAGGGTCGTGCCACCATTGCCCAGAGTTCCACTGATGACTCAGTCCATTAAAGGGAAATCTGTTTTCCCAGCACTGCCTCGACTTTCAAGGCCGAGGATCGACACACACCAAGGTGGCACGTGGGACAGCACTGTGGGAAAGCCTCGTGGGAAAGCTTCGTGGGAAAGCCTAGATGGAAAGACACAGATCCCTTGATCCACGCTACCGGGAAGCGTGATACTGCTGCTACAGCTCGGGTGGAAAGCGCACGTGCATGCCCCCACTCGAGACGAGGACTGGCTCCCCTGGGGAGACTCCAGAAGTACCCCAAGATCCATGTCATCACTGGCAGAGGAATCCTCAGGTTCTGGCACCCGACTGCACACAAGGTCTTAGGCCCCCGGCATCGAAGGGAGAGGAATCCCGAGAGGCCCCCGAGCAACTCGCATGGGGACTGGCCTTTCCTGAGGCCACCAGAGCGGGTCCCTGAGGTCCCCGTCGAAAGTCGAGAGCACCTGCTGAAACTCGAGAAAATCCAGGAGGTTCTCCCCTCCAGGCGAGATGAGGCCCGTTTCCGCTGAGGCCTATCGAGGCTAATCACACCTAACCTCTGGAACTTTCAAAGGGTCCTTCACACCCTTTCTGCAACTCAAGAAGTTCCCCCGACATACCCGTCTCCACTCGAGAGGAAGCAGGAGAGTCCCGCCCACATCCAGAGGAGCCCCGTTTCCGCCTCCTAGCTCGAGAGGAGGGATCCTTTCCCTGCGTGGTCGGGAAAGAATTCCTGGCGTTCCCGTCGCATCTCAAGAGGAGGCGCTCTCCACAGGAAAGGCGAGAGGAACTCCAGGGTCGTGCCACCATTCCCAGAGTCCCCCATATGACTCAGTCCATTACAGGGAAATCTGTTTTCCCTGCACTGCCTCGACTTTCAAGCCGAGGATCGACTCACACCACGGAGGCACGTGGGACAGCCCTGTGGGAAAGCCTCGTGGGAAAGGCTCGTGGGAAAGCCTCGAGGGAAAGCCCCTGATCCCTTGATTCACGTGAAGGGCAAGTGTGAAACTGCTGCTAGAGTGGGAGGAAAGCACACGTGCATGCCCCCTCTTGAGACGAGGACTGACTCCCCTGGGGAGACTCCAGAAGTACCCCAAGATCCATGTCAGCACTGGAGAGGAATCCTCCGTTTCCGACACCGACTCCACAAAAGGTCTTAGGCCCCGGCATCGTCTCTAGAGGAATCCCGAGAGGCCCCGAGCAACTCGCATGGGGACTGGCCTTTCCTGAGGCCACCAGAGCGGGTCCCTGAGGTCCCCGTCGTAAGTCGAGAGCACTTGCCGCAACTCGAGAAAATCCAGGAGGTTCTCCCCTCCAGTCGACATGAGACCCATTTCTGCTGAGGCGTCTCGAGGCTAATCACACCTAACCTCTGGAACTTCCAAAGGGTCTTCACACCCTTGCTGCAACTCAAGAAGTTCCCCGACATACCCGTCTCCACTCGAGAGGAAGCACGAGAGTTCTGCCCACATCCAAAGGAGCCCCCGTTTCCTACTCTTGCTCGAGAGAAAGGATCCTGTCCCTGCGTGATGGGAAAGAATTCCCGGCGTGTTCCTTTCGCATCTCAAGAGGAGGCGCTCTCCACAGGAAAGGCGAGAGGAACTCCAGGGTCGTGCCACCACTCCCACAGTCCCCCAGATGTCTCAGTCCATTCCAGGGAAACCTACTTTCCCTGCACTGCCTCGACGTTCAAGCCGAGGATCGACTGACACCAAGGTGGCACGTGGGACAGCCCTGTGGGAAAGCCTCGTGGGAAAGCCTCGAGGGGAAGGCACAGATCCCTTGATCCACGCGAAGGGAAGCACGACACTGCAGCTACAGCTCGGGGGGAAAGCGCAGGTGCATGCCCCACACGAGACGAGGCCTGACTCCCCTGGGGAGACTCCAGAAGTACCCCAAGATCAATGTCAGCACTGGAGAGGAATCCTTAGGTTCTGGCACCGTCTTCACACAAGGTCTTAGGCCCTGGCATCGATGGGAGAGGAATCCCGAGAGGCCCCCGAGCAACTCGCATGGGGACTGGCCTTTCCTGAGGCCACCAGAGCGGGTCCCAGGGGTCCCCGTCATAAGTCGAGAGCACCTGCCGCAACTCGAGAAAATCCAGGAGGTTCTCCCCTCCAGTCGAGATGAGGCCCATTTCCGCTTTCGTGTCTCGAGGCTAATCACACCTAACCTCTGGAACTTCCAAAGGGTCCTTCACACCGTTGCTGCAACTTAAACAGTTCCCTGACAAACCCGGCTCCACTTGAGAGGAAGCATGAGAGTCCCGCCACATGCAGAGGGGCCCCGTTTCCGTCTCCTAGCTCGAGAGGAGGGATTCTTTCCCTGCGTGGTCGGGAAAGAATTCCCGGCGTTCCCGTCGCATCTCAAGAGGAGGCGCTCTCCACAGGAAAGTCAAGAGGAACTCCAGGGTCGTGCCACCATTCCCAGAGTCCCCCAGATATCTCAGTCCATTCCATGGAAACCTGTTTCCCCTGCACTGCCTCGACTTTCAAGCCGAGGATCGACTCACAGCACGGTGGCACGTGGGACAGCCCTGTGGGAAAGCCTCGTGGGAAAGCCTCTTGGGAAAGCCTCGAGGGAAAGCCACAGATCCCTTGATCCACGCGAAGGGAAGCGGGACACTGCTGCTACAGCTCGGGAGGAAAGGGCACGTGCATGACCCCACTCGAGACGAGGACTGACTCCCCTGGGAAGACTCCGGAAATACCCCAAGATCCATGTCAGCACTGAAGAGGAATGCTCAGGTTCCGGCACCGACTCCACACAAGATCTTAGGCTCCGGCATCGACGGGAGAGGAATCCCGAGAGGCGCATGAGCAACTCGCATGGGGACTGGCCTTTCCTGAGGCCACCAGAGCGGGTCCCTGAGGTCCCCGTCGTAAGTCGAGAGCACCTGCCGCAACTCGACAAAGTCCAGGAGGTTCTCCCCTCCAGGCGAGATGAGGCCCATTTCCGCTGAGGCGTCTCGAGGCTAATCACATCTAACGTCTCGAACTTCCAAAGGGTCCTTCACACCCTTGCTGCAACTCAAGAAATTCCCCGACATACCCGTCTCCACTCGAGAGGAAGCACGAGAGTCCCGCCCACATCCAGAGGAGCCCCGTTTCCGCCCCCTAGTTCGAGAGGAGGGATCCTTTCCCTGCGTGGTCGGGAAAGAATTCCCGGCGTTCCCGTCCCATCTCAAGAGGAGGCGCTCTACACAGGAAAGGCGAGAGGAACTCCAGGGTCGTGCCACCATTCCCAGAGTCCCCCAGATATCTCAGTCCATTCCAGGGAAACCTGTTTTCTCTGCACTGCCTCGACGTTCAAGCCGAGGATCGACTCACACCACAGTGGCACGTGGGACAGCCCTGTGGGAAAGCCTCGTGGGAAATTCTCGTGGGAAAGCCTCAAGTGAAAGCCACAGATCCCTTGACCCACCCCTATGGAAGCGTGACACTGCTGCTACAGCTCGGGAGGAAAGGGCACGTGCATGCCCCCACGGGAGACGAGGACTGACTCCCCTGAGTAGACTCCAGAAGTACCCCAAGATCCATGTCAGCACTGGAGAGGAATCCTCAGGTTCCGGCACCGACTCCCCACAAGGTCTTTGGCCCCGGCATCGACGGGAGAGGAATCCCGAGAGGCCCCTGAGCAACTCGCATGGGGTCTAGCCTTTCCTGAGGCCACTAGAGCGTATCCCTCAGGTCCTCGTCATAACTCGAGAGCACCTGCCGCAATTCGAGAAAATCCAGGAGGTTCTCCCCTCCAGGCGAGATGAGGCCCATTATGCTGAGGCGTCTCGAGGCAAATCACACCTAACCTCTGGAACTTCCAAATGGTCCTTCACACACTTGCTGCAACTCAAAAAGTTCCCCGACACACCCGTCTCCACTGAGAGGAAGCACGAGAGTACCGCCCACATCCAGAGGAGCCCCGTGTCCGACTCCTAGCTCGAGAGGAGGGATCCTTTCCCTGCGTGTTCGGTCAAGTATTCCCGGCGTTCCCGTCGCATCTCGAGAGGAGGCGCTCTCAACAAGAAAGGCGAGAGAAACTCCAGGGTCTTGCCACAGTTCCCAGAGTCCGCCAGATGTCTCAGTCCATTCCAGGGAAACCTGTTTTCCCTGCACTGCCTCGACGTTCAAGCCGAGGTTCGACTCACACCACGGTGGCACGTGGGACAGTCCTGTGGGAAAGCCTCGTGGGAAAGCCTCTTCGGAAAGCCTCGAGGGAAAGCCACAGATCCCTTGATCCACGCGAAGGGAAGCGCGACACTGCTGCTACAGCTCGGGAGGAAAGCGCACGTGCATGCCCCCACTCGAGACGAGGACTGACTCCCCTGGGGAGACTCCAGAAGTACCCCAAGATACATGTCAGCACTGGAGAGGAATCCTCAGTTTCCAGCACCGACTCAACACAAGATCTTAGGTCCCGGCATCGACGGGAGAGGAATCCTGAGAGGCCCCCGAGCAACTCGCATGGGGACTGGGCTTTCCTGAGGCCACCAGAGCGGGTCCCTGAGGTCCCGTCGTAAGTGAGAGCACCTGCCCCAACTCGAGAAAATCCAGGAGGTTCTCCTCTCCAGGCGAGATGAGGCCCATGTCCGCTGAGGCGTATCCAAGCTAATCACATCTAACGTCTGGAACTTCCAAAGGGTCCTTCACACCCTTGCTGCAACTCAAGAAGTTCCCCGACATACCCGTCTCCACTCGAGAAGAAGCTCGAGAGTCCCGCCAATATCAAGAGGAACCCCGTTACCGCCCCCTAGCTCGAGAGGAGGGATCCTTTCCCTGCGTATTCGGGAAAGAATCCCCGGCGTTTCCGTCGCATCTCAAGAGGAGGCGCTCCCACAGGAAAGGGTCGTGCCACATTCCCAGAGTCCACCAGATGTCTCAGTCCATTCCAGGGAAACCTGTTTTCCCTGCACGGCCTCGACTTCCAAGCCGAGGATCGACTCACACACGGTGGCACGTGGGACATCCCTGTGGGAAAGCCTCGTGGGAAAGCCTCGTGGGGAAGCCTCGAGGGAAAGCCCCTGATCCCTTGATCCACGCGAAGGGAATCGTGACATTGCTGCTACAGCTCGGGAGGAAAGCGTCCGTGCATGCCCCCACTCGAGACGAGGACTGACTTCCCTGGGAAGACTCCAGAAGTACCCAAGATCCATGTCGGCAATGGAGAGGAATTCTCAGGTTCGGGCACTGACTCCACACAAGGTCTTAGGACCCAGCATCGAGGACCCAGCATCGACGGGAGTGGAATCCGAGAGGCCGGGGAGCAAACTCGCATGGG
>NW_017196729.1:0-8379 GCF_001704415.2 Capra hircus
GGGACTGGCCTTTCCTGAGGCCACCAGAGCGGGTCCCTGATGTCCCCGTCGTAAGTCGAGAGCACCTGCCGCAACTCGAGAAAATCCAGGAGGTTCTCCCCTCCATTCGAGATGAGGCCCATTTCCACTGAGGCGTCTTGAGGCTAATCACACCTAAACTCTGGAACTTCCAAAGGGTCCTTCACACCCTTACTGCAACTCAAGAAGTTCCCCGACATACCCGACTCCACTCGAGAGGAAGCACGAGAGTCCCGCCCACAACCAGAGGAGCCCGTTTCCGCCTCCTAGCTCGAGAGGAGGATCCTTTCCCTGCTGGTCGGAAAGAATTCCCGGCCTTCCCGTCGCATCTCAAGAGGAGGCGCTCTCCACAGGAAAGGCGAGAGGAACTCCAGGGTCGTGCCACATTCCCAGAGTCCCAGATGTCTCAGTCCATTCCAGGGAAACCTGTTTTCCCTACACTGCTCGACTTTCAAGCGAGGATCGACTCACACCACGGTGGCACAACAGCCCTGTGGGAAAGCCTCGTGGAAAGCCTCATGGGAAAGCCTCGAGGGAAAGCCCTGATCCCTTGATCCACGCGAAGGGAAGCGTGACACTGCTGCTACAGCTCGGGAGGAAAGCGCACTGCATGCCCCCACTCGAGACGAGGACTGACTCCCCTGGGGAGACTCCAGAAGTACCCAAGATCCATGTCAGCACTGGAGAGGAATCCTCAGGTTCCGGCACCGATTCCACACAAGGTCTTAGGCCCCGGCTTCGACGGAGAGGAATCCGAGAGGCCCCGAGCACTCGCATGGGGACTGGCCTTTCCTGAGGCCACCAGAGCGGGTCCCTGCCCAGTCGTAAGTCGAGAGCACCTGCCGCAACTCGAGAAAATCCAGGAGGTTCTCCCCTCCAGGCGAGATGAGGCCCATTTCCGCTGAGGCGTCTGGAGGCTAATCGCATCTAACATCTGGAACTTCCAAAAGGGTCTTCACTCCTTTACTGCAACTCAAGAAGTTCCTCGACAAATCGGTCTCGACGAGGAAGCACGAGATTCCCGCCCACATCCAGAGAGACCCGTTTCCTCCTAGCTCGAGAGTAGGGATCCTTTCCCTGCGTGGTCGGGAAAGAATTCCCGGCGTTCCCCTTCGCATCTCAAGAGGGCGCTCTCCACAGGAATGAGAGGAACTCCAGGGTTGTGCCACCATTCCCAGAGTCCCCCAGATGTCTCAGTCCATTCCAGGGAAACCTGTTTTCCCTGCACTGCCCGACTTTCAAGCCGGGTTGGACTCACACCACGGTGGCACGTGGGACAGCCTGTGGGAAAGCCTCGTGGGAAAGCCTCTGGGAACCTCGAGGAAAGCCACAGATCCCTTGATCCACACGAAGGGAAGCGTGACACTGCTGCTACAGCTCGGAGGAAAGTGCACGTGCATGCCCCCACTCGAGACCGAGGACTGACTCCCCTGGGGAGACTCCAGAAGTACCCCAAGATCCATGTCAGCACTGAGAGGAATCCTCAGGTTCCGGCACCGACTCCACACAACGTCTTAGGCCCAGCATCGACGGGAGACGAATCCGAAGAGGCCCTCGAGCAACTCGCATGGGGACTGGCCTTTCCTGAGCCACCACAGCGGGTCCCTGAGGTCCCGTCGTAAGTCGAGAGCACCTGCCGCAACTCGAGAAAATCCAGGAGGTTCTCCCTCCAGGCGAGATGAGGCCCATTTCCGCTGAGGCGTCCTGAGGCTAATCACACCTAAACTCTGGAACTTCCAAAGGGTCTTCACACCCTTATGCAACTCAAGAAGTTCCTCGAAAACCGGTCTCCACTCGAGAGGAAGCACGAGAGTCCCGCCCACATCCAGCGGAGACCCGTTTCCGCCTCCTAGCTCGAGAGGAGGGATCCTTTCCCTGCGTGGTCGGAAAAAAATTCCCGGCGTTCCGCTCGCATCTCAAGAGGAGCGCTCTCCACAGGAAAGTCGAGAGGAACTCCAGTGTCGTGCCACATTCCCAGAGTCCCCAGATGTCTCAGTCCATTCCAGGGAAACCTGTTTTCCCTGCACTGCCTCGACTTTCAAGCCGAGGATCGACTCACACCACGGTGGCACGTGGACAGCCCTGTGGGAAAGCCTCGTGGGAAACCTCTGGAAAGCCTCGATGGAAAGCCCCTGATCCCTTGATCCACGCCAAGGGAAGCGTCGACACTGCTGTACAGCTCGGGAGGAAAGCGCACTGCATGCCCCCACTCGAGACGAGGACTGACTCCCCTGGGGAGACTCCAGAAGTACCCAAGATCCATGTCAGCACTGGAGAGGAATCCTCAGGTTCCGGCACCGATTCCACACAAGTCTTAGGCCCCGGCTTCGACGGTGAGAGGAATCCCGAGAGGCCCCGAGCATCTCGCATGGGGACTGGCCTTTCCTGAGGCCACCAGAGCGGGTCCCTGAGGTCCCAGTCGTAAGTCGAGAGCACCTGCCGCAACTCGAGAAAATCCAGGAGGTTCTCCCCTCCAGGCGAGATGAGGCCCATTTCCCTGAGGCGTCTGGAGGCTAATCCACATCTAACATCTGGAACTTCAAAGGTCATTCACTCCTTTACTGCAACTCAAGAAGTTCCTCGACAAACCGTCTCCGCTCGAGAGGAAGCACGAGATTCCCGCCCACATCCAGCAGAGACCCGTTTCGCCTCCTAGCTCGAGAGTAGGATCCTTTCCCTGCGTGGTCGGGAAAGAATTCCCGGCGTTCCCTTCGCATCTCAAGAGGAGGCGCTCTCCACAGGAATGTGAGAGGAACTCCAGGGTTGTGCCACCATTCCCAGAGTCCCCCAATGTCTCAGTCCATTCCAGGGAAACCTGTTTTCCCTGCACTGTCTCGACTTTCTAGCCGGGTTGGACTCACACCACGGTGCACGTGGGACAGCCTGTGGGAAAGCCTCGTGGAAAGCCTGATGGAAAGCCACAGATCCCTTGATCCACGCGAAGGGAGCGCGACACTGCTGCTACAGCTCGGTAGGAAAGTGCACGTGCATGCCCCCACTCGAACGAGGACTGACTCCCCTGGGGAGACTCCAGAAGTACCCCAAGATCCATGTCAGCACTGGAAGGAATCCTCAGGTTCCGGCACCGACTCCACACAAGATCTTAGGCCCCGCATCGACGGAGAGGAATCCCGAGAGGCCTCGAGCAACTCGCATGGGGACTGGCCTTTCCTGACGCCACCACAGCGGGTCCCTGAGGTTCCCGTCGTAAGTCGAGAGCACCTGCCGCAACTCGAGAAAATCCAGGAGGTTCTCCCTCCAGGCGAGATGAGGCCCATTTCCGCTGAGGCGTCTCCGAGGCTAATCCACACCTAAACTCTGGAACTTCCAAAGGGTCCTTCACACCCTTACTGCAACTCAAGAAGCTCTCGACAAACCCGACTCCACTCGAGAGGAAGCACGAGAGTCCGCCCACATCCAGAGGAGCCCCGTTTCCGCCTCCTAGCTCGAGAGAGGCATCCTTTCCCTGCTGGTCGGGAAAGAATTCCCGGCGTTCCCTCGCATCTCAAGTGAGGCGCTCTCCACAGGAATAGCGAGAGGAACTCCAGGGTCGTGCCACATTCCCAGAGTCCCCCAGAGTCTCAGTCCATTCCAGGGAAACCTGTTTTCCCTGCACTGCCTCGACTTTCAAGCCGAGATCGACTCACACCACGGTGGCACGTGGGACAGCCCTGTGGGAAAGCCTCGTGGGAAAGCCTCGGGAAAGCCTCGATGGGAAAGCCCAGATCCCTGATCCACCGAAGGAAGCGCGACACTGCTGCTACAGCTCGGAGGAAAGCCACGTGCATGCCCCCACTCGAGACGAGGACTGACTCCCTGGGGAGACTCCAGAAGTACCCCAAGATCCATGTCAGCACTGGAGAGGAATCTCAGGTTCCGGCACCGATCCACACAAGTCTTAGGCCCGGCATCGACGGGAGAGGAATCCCGGAGGCCCCCGAGCAACTCGCATGGGACTGGCCTTTCCTGAGGCCACCAAGCGGGTCCCTGAGGTCCCGTCGTAAGTCGAGAGCACCTGCCGCAACTCGAGAAAATCCAGAGGTTCTCCCTCCAGGCGAGATGAGGCCATTTCCACTGAGGCGTCTGGAGGCTAATCACACCTAACTCTGGAACTTCCAAAGGGTCTTCACACCCTTTACTGCAACTCAAGAAGTTCCTCGACAAACCGGTCTCCACTCGAGAGAAGCACGAGAGTCCCGCCCACATCCAGCAGAGACCCGTTTCCGCCTCCTAGCTCGAGAGTAGGGATCCTTTCCCTGCGTGGTCGGAAAAATTCCGGCGTTCCTTCGCATCTCAAGAGGAGGCGCTCTCCACAGAAAGGCAGAGGAACTCCAGGGTTGTGCCACATTCCCAGAGTCCCCCAGATGTCTCAGTCCATTCCAGGGAAACCTGTTTTCCCTGCACTGCCTCGACTTTCAGCGGGTGGACTCACACCACGGTGCACGTGGCGACAGCCCTGTGGAAAGCCTCGTGGGGAAAGCCTGATGGAAAGCCACAGATCCCTTGATCCACCGAAGGGAAGCGCGACACTGCTGCTACAGCTCGGTAGGAAAGGCACGTGCATGCCCCCACTCGAGACGAGACTGACTCCCCTGGGAGACTCCAGAAGTACCCAAGATCCATGTCAGCACTGGAGAGGAATCCTCAGGTTCCGGCACCGACTCCACACAAGATCTTAGCCCCTGCATCGACGGGAGAGGAATCCGAGAGGGCCTCGAGCAACTCGCATGGGGACTGGCCTTTCCTGACGCCACCACAGCGGGTCCCTGAGGTTCCCGTCGTAAGTCGAGAGCACCTGCCGCAACTCGAGAAAATCCAGGAGGTTCTGCCCTCCAGGCGAGATGAGGCCCATTTCCGCTGAGGCGTCCTGAGGCTAATCACACCTAAACTCTGGAACTTCCAAAGGGTCCTTCACCCCTTACTGCAACTCAAGAAGTCCTCGAAAAACCGGTCTCCACTCGAGAGGAAGCACGAGAGTCCCGCCCACATCCAGCGAGACCCGTTTCCGCCTCCTAGCTCGAGAGGAGGGATCCTTTCCCTGCCTCGCGTCGGAAAAAATTCCCGGCGTTCGCTCGCATCTCAAGAGGAGGCGCTCTCCACAGGAAAGTCGAGACGAACTCCAGTGTCATGTCAATATTCCCAGAGTCCTGCAGAATGTCTCAGTCCATTCCAGGGAAACTGTTTTCCCTGCACTGCTCGACTTTCAAGTCGAGGATCGACGCACACCACGTGGCACGTGGGACAGCCCTGTGGAAAGCCTCGTGGGAAAGCCTCGGGGAAAGCTCGAGGGAAAGCCCCAGATCCCTTGATCCACGCGCAAGGGAAGCGCGACACTGCTGCTACAGCTCGGGAGGAAAGCGCACTTGCATGCCCCCACTCGAGACGAGGACTGACTCCCCTGGGGAGACTCCAGAAGTACCCCAAGATCCATGTCAGCACTGGAGAGAATCCTCAGTTCCGGCACCGATTCCACACAAGGTCTTAGGCCCGGCTTCGACGGGAGAGGAATCCCGAGAGGCCCCCGAGCATCTCGCATGGGGACTGGCCTTTCCTGAGGCCACCAGAGCGGGTCCCTGAGGTCCCAGTCGTAAGTCGAGAGCACCTGCCGCAACTCGAGAAAATCCAGAAGGTTCTCCCTCCAGGCGAGATGAGGCCCATTTCCACTGAGGCGTCTGGAGGCTAATCACATCTAACATCTGGAACTTCCAAAGGGTCATTCACTCCTTTACTGCAACTCAAGAAGTTCCTCGACAAACCGCGTCTCCGCTCGAGAGGAAGCACGAGATTCCCGCCCACATCCAGCAGAGACCCGTTTCCGCCTCCTAGCTCGAGAGTAGGGATCCTTTCCCTGCGTGGTCGGGAAAGAATTCCCAGCATTCCTGTCGCATTTCAAGAGGAGGCGCTCTCCACAGGAAAGGCGGGAGGAACTCCAGGTTGTGCCACCATTCCCAGAGTCCCCCACATGTCTCAGTCCATTCCAGGGAAACCTGTTTTCCCTGCACTGCCTCGACTTTCAATCCAAGGATCGACTCTCACCACAGTGGCACGTGGACAGCCCTGTGGAAAGCCTCGTGGGAAAGCCTCTGAAAGCTCGAGGAAAGCCACAGATTCCTTGATCCACGCGAAGGGAAGTGCGACACTGCTGCTACAGCCTCGGAAGGAAAGGCACGTGCATGTCCCCACTCGAGACGAGGACTGACTCCCCTGGGAGACTCCAGAAGTACCCCAAGATCCATGTCAGCACTGCAGAGGAATCCTTCAGGTTCCGGCACTGACTCCACACAAGGTTTTAGGCCCCAGCATCGACGGGAGCAGAAACCCGGAGAGGCCCCGAGCAACTCGCAAGGGGACTGGCCTTTCCTGAGGCCACCAGAGCGGGTCCCTGATGTTCCCCGTCGTAAGTCGAGAGCACCTGCCGCAACTCGAGAAAATCCAGGAGCGTTCTCCCCTCCATTCGCAGATGAGGCCCATTTCCACTGAGGCGTCTTGAGGCTAATCACACCTAAACTCTGGAACTTCCAAAGGGTCCTTCACACCCTTGCTGCAACTCAAGAAGTTCCCCGACATACCCGACTCCACTCGAGAGGAAGCACGAGAGTCCCGCCCACAACCAGAGGAGCCCCGTTTCCGCCTCCTAGCTCGAGAGGAGGATCCTTTCCCTGCGTGGTCGGGAAAGAATTCCCGGCCTTCCCGTCGCATCTCAATTGGAGGCGCTCTCCACAGGAAAGGCGAGAGGAACTCCAGGTCGTGCCACATTCCCAGAGTCCCCCAGATGTCTCAGTCCATTCCAGGGAAACCTGTTTTCCCTACACTGCCTCGACTTTCAAGCCGAGGATCGACTCACACCACGGTGGCACGTGGGACAGCCCTGTGGGAAAGCCTCGTGGGAAAGCCTCATGGGAAAGCCTCGAGGGAAAGCCCCTGATCCCTTGATCCACGCGAAGGGAAGCGTGACACTGCTGCTACAGCTCGGGAGGAAAGCGCACTTGCATGCCCCACTCGAGACGAGGACTGACTCCCCTGGGGAGACTCCAGAAGTACCCCAAGATCCATGTCAGCACTGGAGAGGAATCCTCAGGTTCCGGCACCGATTCCACACAAGGTCTTAGGCCCCGGCTTCGACGGGAGAGGAATCCCGAGAGGCCCCCGAGCATCTCGCATGGGGACTGGCCTTTCCTGAGGCCACCAGAGCGGGTCCCTGAGGTCCCAGTCGTAAGTCGAGAGCACCTGCCGCAACTCGAGAAAATCCAGAGGTTCTCCCCTCCAGGCGAGATGAGGCCCATTTCCACTGAGGCGTCTGGAGGCTAATCACATCTAACATCTGGAACTTCCAAAGGGTCTTTCACTCCTTTACTGCAACTCAAGAAGTTCCTCGACAAACCGGTCTCCGCTCGAGAGGAAGCACGAGATTCCCGCCCACATCCAGCAGAGACCCGTTTCCGCCTCCTAGCTCGAGAGTAGGGATCCTTTCCCTGCGTGGTCGGGAAAGAATTCCCAGCATTCCTGTCGCATTCAAGAGGAGGCGCTCTCCACAGGAAAGGCGAGAGGAACTCCAGGGTTGTGCCACCATTCCCAGAGTCCCCCACATGTCTCAGTCCATTCCAGGGAAACCTGTTTTCCCTGCACTGCCTCGACTTTCAATCCAAGGATCGACTCCACCACAGTGGCACGTGGGACAGCCCTGTGGGAAAGCCTCGTGGGAAAGCCTCGAGGAAAGCCACAGATTCCTTGATCCACGCGAAGGGAAGTGCGACACTGCTGCTACAGCTCGGAAGGAAAATGCACGTGCATGTCCCCACTCGAGACGAGGACTGACTCCCCTGGGGAGACTCCAGAAGTACCCCAAGGACCATGTCAGCACTGGAGAGGAATCCTCAGGTTCCGGCACTGACTCCACACAAGGTTTTAGGCCCCAGCATCGACGGGAGAGAAACCCGAGAGGCCCCGAGCAACTCGCAAGGGGACTGGCCTTTCCTGAGGCCACCAGAGCGGGTCCCTGATGTTCCCCGTCGTAAGTCGAGAGCACCTGCCGCAACTCGAGAAAATCCAGGAGGTTCTCCCCTCCATTCGAGATGAGGCCCATTTCCACTGAGGCGTCTTGAGGCTAATCACACCTAAACTCTGGAACTTCCAAAGGGTCCTTCACACCCTTGCTGCAACTCAAGAAGTTCCCCGACATACCCGACTCCACTCGAGAGGAAGCACGAGAGTCCCGCCCACAACCAGAGGAGCCCGTTTCCGCCTCCTAGCTCGAGAGGAGGGATCCTTTCCCTGCGTGGTCGGGAAAGAATTCCCGGCCTTCCCGTCGCATCTAAATTGGAGGCGCTCTCCACAGAAAGGCGAGAGGAACTCCCAGGGCGT
>NW_017196730.1:0-8379 GCF_001704415.2 Capra hircus
TTCATGATGGGCCACCAAGCGCGGTCTCTGAGGTCCAAAGTCGTAAGTCGAGAGCTCCTGCTGCAACTCGAGAAAATCCAGCAGGTTTCCCCTCCAGGCGAGATATGGCCCATATCCGATGAGGCATCTTGAGGCTAATCAACAAGCGTCTGGAACTAACAAACGGCCCTTCAAAACCCTAGCTGCAACTCAAGGAGTTCCCCGAAATACCCCTCTCACTCGAGAGGAAGCACGAGATTCTTGCCCACATTCCAGAGGAGCCCGTTTCAGTCTCATAGCTCGAGAGGAAGGATCCTTTCCCTGCGTTACCGGAAAGAATTCCCGGCGTTCCCCTCGCATCTCAGAGGAGGTGCAACCACAGGAATGGCGAGAGGAACTCCAGGGTCTTGCCACCATTCCCAGAGTCCCCCAGATGTCTCAGGCCATTCAGAAACCTGTTTCCCTGCACTGCCTCGACTTTCAAAGCCGAGGATTGACTCACACCGCGATAGGCACGTGGGACAGCCCTGTGGGAAAGCCTCGTGGGAAAGCCTCGTGTGAAAGCCTCAAGGGAAAGCCACATAACCCTTGATCCACCCGAAGGGAAGCGCGGACAATGCTGCTACAGCTCGGGAGGAAATCGCACGTGCATGCCCCCACTCGAGACGAGGACTGACTCCCCTGGGGAGACTCCAGAAGTACCCCAACATCCATGTCAGCACTGAGAGAGGAATCCTCAGGTTCCGGAGCACCATCCACACGAAGTCGTAGGCCCCAGCATCGATGGGAGAGGAATCCCGAGAGGCCCCGAGCAAACTCGCATGGGGATGGCCTTTCCTGAGGCCACCAGAGCGGTACCTGAGGTCCCCGTCGTAAGTCGAGAGCACCTGCCGCTACTCCGAGAAAATCCAGGAGGTTCTCCCCTCCAGGCCGAGATGAGGCCCATTTCCGCTGAGTGTCTCGAGGCTAATCACACCTAACCTCTGGAACTTCCAAAGGTCCTTCACACCCTTGCTGCAACTCAAGAAGTTCCCTGACATACCGTCTCCACTCGAGAGGAAGCACTGAGAGTCCCGCCACATCCAGAGGAGCCCCGTTTCCGCCTCCTAGCTCGAGAGGAGGGATCATTTCCCTGGGTGGACGGGAAAAGAATTCCGGCCGTTCCTGTCGCATCTCAAGAGGAGCGCTCTCCACAGGAAAGGCGAGAGGAACTCCAGGGTCATGACCACCATTCCCAGAGTCCCCCAGATGTCTCAGTCCGATTCCAGGGAAAACTGATTTCCTTGCAATGCCGTCGACTTTCAAGCCGAGGATGGACTCACACCACGGTGGCACGTGGGACAGCCCTGTGGGAAAGCCTCGTGGGAAAGACTCATAGGAAAGCCTCCAAGGAAAGCCACAGATCCCTTAATCCACTCGACGGGTATCGTGACACTGCTGCTACAGCTCGGGAGGAAAGAGCACGTGCATGCCCCCCACTAGATACGAGGACTGACTCCGCTGGGAGACTCCAGACGTACCCCAAGATCCATGTCAGCACTGGAGAGGAATCCTCAGGTTCCGGCACCGACTCCACACAAGGTCTTAGGCCCCGGCATCGACGGGAGAGGTTATCCGGAGAAGCCCCCGAGCAACTTCCATGGGGACTGGCCTATCCTGAGGCCCCCAGGGCGGGTCCCTGAGGTCCCTGTAGTAAGTCGAGAGCACCTTCCGCAACTCGACAAAATCCAGGAGGTTCTCCCCTCCAGGCGAGATGAGGACCATTTCCGCTGAGGGGTCTCTAGACTAATCACATCTAACATTTGGAACTTCCAAAGGGTCCTTCACAACCTTGCTGCAACTCAAGAAGTTCCCCGACATACCTGTCTCCACTCGAGAGGAAGCACGAGAGTCCCGCCCACATCCAGAGGAGCCCCGTTTCCGCCTCCTAGCTGGAGAGGAGGGATCCTTTCCCTGCGTGGTCCGGGAATGAATTCCCGGCGTTCCCCTCGCATCTCAAGAGGAGGCGCTCTCCACAGGAAATGCGAGAGGAAACTCCAGGGTCGTGCCACCATTCCCAGAGTCCCCCAGATATCTCAGTCCATTCCAGGGAAACCCTTTTTCCCTGCACTGCCTCGACTTTCAAGCCGAGGATCGACTCAAACCACGTGGCACGTGGGACAGCCCTGTGGGAAAGCCTCGTGGGAAAGCCTCGTGGGAAAGCCTCGAGGGAAAGCCACAGATCCCTTGATCCACGCGAAGGGAAGCGTGACAGTGCTGCTACAGCTCGGGAGGAAAGAGCACGTGCATGCCCCCACTCGAGACAAGGACTGATTCGCCTGGAGAGACTCCAGAAGTACCCCAAGATCCATGTCAACACTGGAGAGGAATCCTCAGTTTCCGGCACCCACTCCACACAAGATCTAAGGCGCCAGCATCGACGGGAGAGGAATCCCGAGAGGCCCCGGGCAACTCGCATGGGGACTTGCCTTTCCTGAGGCCATCAGAGCGGTTCCTTGAGGTCCCCGTCGTAAGTCGAGAGCACCTGCCGCAACTCGAGAAAATCCAGGAGGTTTTCCCCTCCAGGCTAGATGAGGCCCATTTCCGCTGAGGTGTCTCGAGGCTAATCACACCTAAACTCTGGAACTTCAAAAGGGTCCTTCACACCCTTGCTGCAACTCAAGAAGTTCCCCGACACACCCGTCTCCCTCGAGAGGAAGCACGAGAGTCCCGCCCAAATCCAGAGGAGCCCGTTTCCGCCTCCTAGCTCGAGGGAGGGATCCTTTCCCTCCGTGTTCGGGAAAAGAATTCCCGGCGTTCCCGGTCGCATCACAAGAGGAGACGCTCTCCACAGGAAAGGCGAGAGGAACTCCAGGGTCGTGACACCATTCCCAGAGTCCCCCAGATGTCTCAGTCCATTCCACGGATACCTGTTTTCCCTGCACTGCCTCGACTTTCAAGCCGAGGGTCGATTCACAGAACGGTGGCACGTGGGACAGCCTTGTGGGAAAGCCTCATGGGAAAGCCTCGAGGGAATAGCCACAGATCCTTTGATCCACTCGAAGGGAAGCGTGACACTGCTGCTACAGCTCGGGAGGAAAGCACAGGTGCATGCACCCATTCGAGCCGAGGACTGACTCCCCTGGAGAGACTCCAGAAGTACCCCAAGATCCATGTCAGCACTGGAGAAGAATCCTCAGTTTCCGGCACCGACTCCACATAAGATCTCAGGCCCTGGCATCCACGGGAGAGGAATGCCGAGAGGCCCCGAGTAAGGCGCATGGGGACTGGCCTTTCCTGAGGACACCAGAGCGGGTCCCTGATTTCCCCATTGTAAGTCGAGAGCACCTGCCGCACCTCAAGAAAATCCAGGAGGTTCTCCTATCCAGGCGATTTTAGGCCCATTTCCGCTGAGGCATCTCGAGGCTAATCACACCTAACCTCTTGACTTTCCAAAGGGTCCTTCACACCCTTGCTGCAACTCAAGAAGTTCCCCAACATACCCGTCTCCACTGGAGAGGAAGCACGAGAGTCCCGCCCTCATCCAGAGGAGCCCCGTTTCCGCCTCATAGCTCGAGAGCAGGGATATTTCCCTGCGTGGTCGGGAAAGAATTCCCGGCGTTCCCGTCGCATCTCAAGAGGAGGCGCTCTCCACAGGAAAGGCGAGAGGAACTCCAGGGTCGTGCCACCATTCCAGAATCCCCCAGATGTCTCAGTCCATTCCAGGGAATCCTGTTTTCCCTGCACTGCCTCGACTTTCAAGCCGAGGATCGACTCACACCACGGTGGCACGTGGGACAGCCCTGTGGGAAAGCCTCGAGGGAAAGCCTCGTGGGAAAGCCTCGAGGGAAAGTTGCAGATCCCTTGATCCACGCGAAGGGAAGCGTGACACTGCTGTCGTCAGCTGGGGAGGAAAGCGCACGTGCATGCCCCCACTCGAGACGAGGACTGACTCCACAGGGGAGACTCAGGAACTACCCCAAGATCCATGTCAACACTGGAGAGGAATCCTCAGGTTCCGGCACCGACTCCACACAAGGTCTTAGGCCGCGGCATCGATGGGAGAGGAATACCGAGAGGCCCCCGAGCAACTCGCATGGGGACTGGCCTTTCCTGAGGCCACCAGATCATGTCCCTGAGGTTCCCGTCGTAAGTCGAGAGCACCTGCCGCAACTCGAGAAAATTCAGGAGGTTCTCCCCTCCAGGCGAGATGAGGCCCATTTCTGCTGAGGCGTCTCGAGGCTAATCACACCTAACCTCTGGAGCTTCCAAAGGGTCCTTCACACCGTTGCTGCAACTCAAGAAGTTCCCCGATATACCCGTCTCCACTCGAGAGGAAGCACGAGAGTTCTGCCCACATCCAGAGGAGGCCCGTTTCCGCCTCCTTGGTCAAGAGGAGGGATCCTTTCCCTGCGTGGTCGGGAAAGAATTCCCGGCGTTCCCGTCGCGTCTCAAGAGGAGGCACTCTCCACCGGAAACACGAGAGGAACTCCAGTGTCGTGACACCAGTCCCAGAGTCCCCCAGATGTCTCAGTCCATTCCAGGGAAACCTGTTTTCCTTGCACTTCCTGGACTTTCAAGCCGAAGATCGACTCACACCACGGTGGCACGTGGGACAGCCCACTGGGAAAGCCTCGTGGGAAAGCCTCGTGGGAAAGCCTCGAGGGAAAGCCACAGATCCCTTGATCCACGAGAAGGGAAGCATGACAGTGCTGCTACAGCTGGGGAGGAAAGCGCACGTGCATGCCCCCACTCGAGACGAGGACTGACTCCCTTGGGGAGACTGCAGAAATACCCCAAGATCCATTGCAGCACTGGAGAGGAATCCTCAGGTTCCGGCACCGATTCCACACAAAGTCTTAGGCCCCGGCATCGGACGGGAGAGGAATCCCGAGAAGCCCCCGAGCAACTTACATGGGGACTGGCCTTTCATGAGGCCACCAGAGCGGGTCCCTGAGGTCCCCGTCGTAAGTCGAGAGCACCTGCCGCAACTCGAGAAAATCCAGGAGGTTCTCCCCTCCAGGCGAGATGAGGCCCATTTCCACTGAGGCGTCTCAAGGCTAATGACACCTAAACTCTGAAACTTCCAAAGGGTCCTTCACACCCTTACTGCAACTCAAGAAGTTCCCCGACATACGCGTCTCCACTCGAGAGGAAGCACGAGAGTCCGCACACATCCAGAGGAGCCCCGTTTCCGCCTCCTAGGTCGAGAAGAGGGATCCTTTCACTGCGTGGATCGGGAAAGAATTCCCGGCGTTCCCGTCGCATCTCAAGAGGAGGCGCTCTCCACAGGAAAGGCGAGAGGAACTCCAGGGTCGTGCCACCATTCCCAGAGTCCCCCAGATGTCTCAGTCCATTCCAGGGAAACCTGTTTTCCGTGCACCGCCTCGACTTTCAAGCGGAGGACCGACTCACACCACGGTGGCATGAGGGACAGCCCTGTGAGAAAGCCTCGTGGGAAAGCCTCGAGGAAAAGCCAAAGATCCCTTGATCCACGGGAAGGGAAGAGCGACACTGCTGCTACAGCTCGGGAGGAAAGCGGCACGTGGATGCCTCCACTCGAGACGAGGACTGACTCCACTGGGGAGACTCCAGAATTACCCCAAGATCCATGTCAGCACTGGAGAGGAATCCTCAGGTTCCGGCACCGACTCCAAACAAGACCTTAGGCCACGGCATCGACGGGAGAGGAATCCCGAGAGGCTCCCGAGCAACTCGCATGGGGACTGGCCTTTCCTGAGGCCACCAGAGCGGGTTCCTGAGGCCCCGCCTTAAGACGAGAGCAGCTGCCACAACTCGAGAAAATCCAGGCGTTTCTTCCCTCCAGGCGAGATGAGGCCCATTTCCGCTGAGGCGTCTCGAGGCTAATCACACCTAAATTCTGGAACTTTCAAAGGGTCCTTCACACCCTTGCTGCAACTTAAGAAGTTCCCCGACATACCCGTCTCCACTCGAGAGGAAGCACGAGAGTCCCGGCCACATCCAGAGGAGCCCCGTTTCCGCCTCCTAGCTCGAGAGGAGGGATCCTTTCCCTGTGTGCTCGAGAAAGAATTCCCGGCGTTCCCGTCGTATCTCAAGAGGAGGCGCCCTCCACAGGAAAGGAGAGAGGATCTCCAGGGTCGTGGCACCAATCCTAGAGTCCCCCAGATGTCTCAGTCCATTCCATGGAAACCTGTTTTCCCTACACTGCCTCGATTTTCAAGCCGAGGATCGACTCACACCACGGTGGCACGTGGGACAGCCCTGTGGGAAAGCCTCATGTGAAAGCCTTGAGGGTAAGCCCCAGATCCCTTGATCCACGCGAAGGGAAGCGTGACACTGCTGCTACAGCTTGGGAGGAAAGCGCACGTGCATGCCCCCACTCGAGAGGAGGACTGAATCCCCTGGGGAGACTCCAGAAGTACCCCAAGATCCATGTCAGCACTGGAGAGGAATCCTCAGGTTCCGGCACCGACTCCACACAAGATCTTAGGCCCCGGCATCGACGAGAGAGGAATCCCGAGAGGCCCCGAGCAACTCGCATGGGGACTGGCCTTTCCTGAGGCCACCAGAGTTGGTCCCTGAGGTCCCCGTCCTAAGTCGAGAGCACCTGCCGCAACTCGAGAAAATTCAGGAGGTTCTCCCCTCCAGGCGAGATGAGGCCCATTTCTGCTGAGGCGTCTCGAGGCTAATCACACCTAACCTCTGGAGCTTCCAAAGGGTCCTTCACACCCTTGCTGCAACTCAAGAAGTTCCCCGATATACCCGTCTCCACTCGAGAGGAAGCACGAGAGTTCTGCCCACATCCAGAGGAGGCCCGTTTCCGCCTCCTTGGTCAAGAGGAGGGATCCTTTCCCTGCGTGGTCGGGAAAGAATTCCCGGCGTTCCCGTCGCGTCTCAAGAGGAGGCACTCTCCACAGGAAACACGAGAGGAACTCCAGTGTCGTGACACCAGTCCCAGAGTCCCCCAGATGTCTCAGTCCATTCCAGGGAAACCTGTTTTCCTTGCACTTCCTCGACTTTCAAGCCGAAGATCGACTCACACCACGGTGGCACGTGGGACAGCCCACTGGGAAAGCCTCGTGGGAAAGCCTCGTGGGAAAGCCTCGAGGGAAAGCCACAGATCCCTTGATCCACGAGAAGGGAAGCATGACAGTGCTGCTACAGCTGGGGAGGAAAGCGCACGTGCATGCCCCCACTCGAGACGAGGACTGACTCCCCTGGGGAGACTGCAGAAATACCCCAAGATCCATTGCAGCACTGGAGAGGAATCCTCAGGTTCCGGCACCGATTCCACACAAAGTCTTAGGCCCCGGCATCGACGGGAGAGGAATCCCGAGAAGCCCCCGAGCAACTTACATGGGGACTGGCCTTTCATGAGGCCACCAGAGCGGGTCCCTGAGGTCCCCGTCGTAAGTCGAGAGCACCTGCCGCAACTCGAGAAAATCCAGGAGGTTCTCCCCTCCAGGCGAGATGAGGCCCATTTCCACTGAGGCGTCTCAAGGCTAATGACACCTAAACTCTGAAACTTCCAAAGGGTCCTTCACACCCTTACTGCAACTCAAGAAGTTCCCCGACATACGCGTCTCCACTCGAGAGGAAGCACGAGAGTCCGCACACATCCAGAGGAGCCCCGTTTCCGCCTCCTAGGTCGAGAAGGAGGGATCCTTTCACTGCGTGGTCGGGAAAGAATTCCCGGCGTTCCCGTCGCATCTCAAGAGGAGGCGCTCTCCACAGGAAAGGCGAGAGGAACTCCAGGGTCGTGCCACCATTCCCAGAGTCCCCCAGATGTCTCAGTCCATTCCAGGGAAACCTGTTTTCCGTGCACCGCCTCGACTTTCAAGCGAGGACCGACTCACACCACGGTGGCATGAGGGACAGCCCTGTGAGAAAGCCTCGTGGGAAAGCCTCGAGGAAAAAGCCAAAGATCCCTTGATCCACGGGAAGGGAAGAGCGACACTGCTGCTACAGCTCGGGAGGAAAGCGCACGTGGATGCCTCCACTCGAGACGAGGACTGACTCCACTGGGGAGACTCCAGAATTACCCCAAGATCCATGTCAGCACTGGAGAGGAATCCTCAGGTTCCGGCACCGACTCCAAACAAGACCTTAGGCCACGGCATCGACGGGAAAGGAATCCCGAGAGGCTCCCGAGCAACTCGCATGGGGACTGGCCTTTCCTGAGGCCACCAGAGCGGGTTCCTGAGGCCCCGCCTTAAGACGAGAGCAGCTGCCACAACTCGAGAAAATCCAGGCGTTTCTTCCCTCCAGGCGAGATGAGGCCATTTCCGCTGAGGCGTCTCGAGGCTAATCACACCTAAATTCTGGAACTTTCAAAGGGTCCTTTCACACCCTTGCTGCAACTTAAGAAAGTTCCCGGACATACCCGTCTCCACTCGAGAGGAAGCACGAGAGTCCCGGCCACAATCCAGAGGAGCCCCG
>NW_017196731.1:0-20116 GCF_001704415.2 Capra hircus
CCTCGGGAGTGTGTCTGAGCGGGTGAGTGCCATGCTAGGGTCACCTAGTCGAGGGCCTTGCACATCCAATGGCCCCAGGCGAGTAGCTATGGACCGGCCCTTCGGTTGAGACATCCAAAGCAGGGAACAAAGCTAGCTCTGTCAGAAGGAGGAAAAGCAATGGGATGGATTTTCAAGCAGTTGCTAAGTCACACCACGTTAGGGTCTCCGGGAAGAAATGCGAATTTTGGCCTCTAGGCCCAGTATCCAGATGTGTGCACAGGATATTTTCCCACAGGATTCAAGAATGTTCACACAGACCTAAGCTCACTAGCTCTCTCCTGCAGAGGAAATGAAATATTGTTGCTGAACCACGAAAAGATGCTGGGATTCTTGGCTTATGGAGGAGAAGAATTCAATCCAGGGCCCAAGACGAGGCTTGATTGCTCCAGAGCTTTTGTGCAATAGAGTTTTATTAAAGGATAAAGGAGATAGAGAAAGCTTCTGACAGAGACATCACAAGGGGCAGAAAGCGTACCCCCTTGCTAGTGTTATTAATGGAGTTATATACTCTCCAATAAGTTATGACAACGAACAAACGAATCTCTGGAGGTTGTAAAGACTCACTAGACCACTCCCATAATTGACATTTTCAGATAACAGGATTAGCCAGAAGGTTTTTTCCAGAGACCGTCCTCAAGAAGGATGCATGATTGTTATATAATCCTAAGGAATGTAGAGGGAAAAACTGTTTGTCCTTCCTTCCTCCTTGAGAATTCTAGACCCCTCTCTCCTTGGGGACCCTTGACTTCTTATAAAACCTGCCTTGGCAATGACTCAGAAACATGATTGAACAGCCGTTTGGAGCTTCCTTTGACTTTCCCTGGGAGGGAGGGAGCCCTCCCTGAGCACAGGGCCTCAGGGGCCATGGCCAATGAAAATAATCTCCCAGCAAGTGCTTTTCAGCCTGTGTGACTCTCAGCCCACAGGAGGCTGAGAAAACTCTCTTCCTTGGAGGAAGGAAAGGCAGCCAAGAGTGTTTTTCAGGCCTGTATCTTGCAGCAAGTGTTTGGCTTGTTAGACAGAAGACCTGCAGGCCTGTTCCAACAGACTCAATTCCAGAATCAGGGCCTTGTGTCTCCCTGCAGTTTCCTGGCTTGCAAACACATTCCTAGGTGAGAGCAGTCCTGCCCATGGGGAAGCAGGCTGCGGGAGTGTGTCTGAGGGGGCCAGGTGTCATGCTGGGGTCACCTGGTCGAGGGCACCTTGCACTCCAATGGACCCCAGGCAAGGAGTTGCAGGCCACCACCTTGCTTCTGAAATCCCAAAATGGGGAGCAAAGCTCGGCTCTGTCAGAGGGAAGAAAACAGCAACAGGATGGATTTTCAAGCAGTTGCTAGGCTGTACTGCGTTAGGGCTCCAAGGAAGGAAAATGCGAATTTTAGCCCCTACGACTGGTATCCAGGTGGGCTCCCAGGATGATTTCCCCGCAGGATCCAAGAACGTTCCAGACAGACCTGGGCTCACTAGCTCCCTCCTACAGAGGAAACATGAGAGAACAGCTGTTTGGAGGTTGCTTTGACTTCCCCTGGGAGGGTAGGATCCTCCCTGGGTGCAGGGCCTCAGGGGCCATTGCCGCTGGAGAAATGCCCTCGAAGCCAGACTTTCCAGCCTTGTATGACTCAGCACAGAGGAGACTGGAAAAGCTCTCTTCCTTGGAGGAAGGAAAGGCAGCCCCAGAGAGTGTGTTTTCACACCTGTATCTTGCAGCAAAGTGTTTGGCGTCTCAGACGTCAGACCTCCAGGCCTGCTCCAACGGCCTCAGTTCCAGAGTCAGGGCCGTGTGTCTCCCTGCATTTTCTGAGCCTTGGGAACACATTCCTAGGTCAGAACAGTCCTGCCCATGGGGAAGGAGGCTGCGGGAGTGTGTCTGAGGGGGTCGGGTGCCATGCTGGGGTCCAATAGACCCGGTACCTCCAATAGACCCCAGGACAACAGCGGTGGGGCTCCCCCTGGCTTCCGAAATGCCAAAGCGAGAAGCAAAGCTAGCTCTATCAGAAGGAAGAAAAGAGCAATCAGATGGATGTTCAGGCTGTTGCTGGGCCGCACCACTTCAGGGTCCCCCCCGAGAGGAACAGGCGCCCTGTGGCCCCTAGGTCCGATATGCAGGTTAACACACAGGGTGTGTCCCCATAGGAGCCAAGAATTTTCCTGACAGACCTAGGCTCACTAGAGCTCTCCTACAGGGCAAAAGGGGTAGAACAGACTGTGGATGTGACTCTGCCTTTCCCAGCGAGCATGGGGCCCTCTCTACGGCCCAGGGCTCCAGGGA
This sequence comes from Capra hircus, assembly GCF_001704415.2. Taxonomy (NCBI): domain Eukaryota; kingdom Metazoa; phylum Chordata; class Mammalia; order Artiodactyla; family Bovidae; genus Capra; species Capra hircus. The sequence goes on from NW_017196731.1 coordinate 2,312, forward strand.
AAATTGTCCCTGAAAAATGACCTCCAAGAAGTGCTTTTCCAACTGGCTGAGACGTGGAGTTCTCAGGATGCAGGGAAAGCGAGTGTCCTTCGGGGAAGCAAAGGCAGTCACCTGTTATCATGACTTACTAGAATAGTAGGTACCTTCTCCGGTTGGGCAGAGGCCTTCCCTACCTGATCTGAAAAAGAAAATGAAGTAGCTCGCTGATTTGAGAAATAATTCCCAGACTTGGGTTTCCAACCAGTATAGAATCCGACAATGGCCCCTGTCTTTGTAGCCGCGTTAATTAACAGGTATGTGAAGCTCTAAATATCAGTGGAAATTACATACAGCATATAGGCCCCAGTGTTCTGGAATGGTGGAAAGAAACAAACAAACTCTTGAAGAGACACTTTCAAAGTGGATCATAGAGACTGACTGTACATGGATGGGCTTGCTTCCGGCAGACTTACTCATATTACGGGTTACCGCACGTTCCCACAGTTGTTGTCCTTATGAAATTTTCTATGGGAGACCCCCTCCACAGTGAGGCAGGTGTTAGCAGATTTGCCACAAGTAAGGGGGTGGGATTTCACAGCAGATGGAAACAATTAGGTAAGGTAATAAATCAGGTAACTAAGTTTGTATAAAAAAGAATATCATTCCCCCTTGAGGAACAGATTCATGAATTTGTGCTCAGTGATCAGGTGTGGCTCAATGACTGGAAACACAATTCCTTGGCCTGACATCGGAAAGGTCCTTATACTGTTGTTTTAGCCACAATTCTGAAAGAGATGGGAATACCAGACCACCTAACCTGCCTCTTGAGAAATCTGGATGAAGGTCAGGAAGCAACAGTTAGAGCAGGACATGGAACAACAGACTGGTTCCAAAAAGGAAAAGGAGTATGTCAAGGCTGTATATTGTCACCCTGTTTATTTAACTTCTATGCAGAGTACATCATGAAAAATGCTGGGATGGAAGATACATAAGCTGGAATCAAGATTGCCAGTAGAAATATCAATCAACTTAGATATGCAGATGACACCACCATTATGGCAGAATGTGAAGAGGAACGGGTATGTCGGGGAACTTCTTGAGTTGCAGCAAGGGTGTGAAGGACCCTTTGGAAGTTCCAGAGGTTAGGTGTGGTTAGTCTCGAGATGCTCAGCGGAAATGGGCCTCATGTCGCCTGGAATGGAGAGGCTCCTGGATATTCCCGAGTTTCAGCAGGTGCTCTCGAGTTACGACGGGGATTCAGGGACCCGCTCTGGTGGCCGCAGGAAAGGCCAGTTATCATGCGTGTTGCTAGGTGGCCTCTCGGTGATTCCTCTCCCATCGATGCCGGGGCCTAAGACCTTGTGTGGAGTCGGGGCCGGAAGCTGAGGATTCCTCTCCAGTGCTGACATGGATTTTGGGGTACTTCTGGAGTCTCCACAAAGGAGTCAGGCCTCGTCTCGAGTGGGGGCATGAGCGTGCCCTTTCCTCCCATGCTGTAGCAGCAGTGTCACGCTTCCCCTTGCGTGGACCAAGGGATCTGTGGCTTTCCCTCGAGTCTTTCCAACGAGGCTTTCCCACAGGGCTGTCCCACGTGTCACGGTGGTGTGAGTCGATCCTCGGCGTGAAAGCCGAGGCAGTGCAGGGAAAACAGGTTCCTGTGGAACGGACTGAAATATCTGGGGGAGTCTTGGAATGGTGGCACGACCCTGCAGTTCCTCTCCCCTTTCCTTTGGAGAGCGCCTCCTCTTGAGATGCGATGGGAATGCCGGGAATTCTTTCCCGACCAAGCAGGGAAAGGATCCGTCCTCTCGAGCTACGAGCCGGAAACGGAGCTCCTCTGCATGTGGCCGGGACCCTCGTGCTGCCTCTTGAGTGGAGACGGGTATGTCGGGGAACTTCTTGAGTTGCAGCATGGCTGTGAAAGACTCTTTGGAAGTTCCAGAGGTCAAGTGTGATTAGCCTCGAGACACCTCAGTGGAAAGGGGCCTCATCTCGCCTGCAGGGGAGAACCTCCTGGATTTTACCGGAGTTGTGGCAGGTGCTCTTGACTTACGACGGGGACGTCATGGACCCGCTCTGGTGACCTCAGGAAAGGCCAGTCCCCATGCGAGTTGCTAGAGGGCCTGTCGCTGGTCCTCTCCCGTCGATGCCAGGGCCTAAGACCTTGTGTGGATCGGGGCCGGAACCTGAGGATTCCTCTCCAGGGCTGACATGCATCTTGGGGTACTTCTGGAGTCTCCCCAGGGGAGTCAGTCCTCGTCTCGAGTGGGGGCATGCACGTGCGCTTTCCTCCCGAGCTGTAGCAGCAGTGTTACGCTTCCCGTCGCGTGGATCAAGGGATCTGTGGCTTTCCCTCGAGGCTGTCCCACGAGGCTTTCCCACAGGGCTCTCCCACGTGCCACCGTGGTGTGAGTCGATCCTCGGCATGAAAGTCGAAGCAGTGCAGGGAAAACAGGATCCTCTGGAATGGACGGAGACATCTGGGGGCTCTTGGAATGGTGGCACGACCCATGAGTTCCTCTCGCCTTTCCTGTGCAGCGCGCCTCCTCTTGAGATGCGTCGGAAACGTCGGGAATTCTTTCCCGAGGAAGCAGGGAAGGATCCCTCATCTCGAGCTTGGAGGCGGAAACGGAGCTCCTCTGGAGGAGGCCGGACCCTCGTGCTTCCTCTGGAGTGGAGACGGGTATATCGGGGAACCTCCTGAGTTGTAGCAAGGGTGTGTAGGACCTTTGGAAGTTCCAGAGTTTAGGTGTGATTACTCTCGAGACGCCGCAGAGAAATGGGCCTCATCTCGACTGGAGCTAGAGAACCTCCTGGATTTTCTCGAGTTGCGGCAGGTGCTCTCGACATACGACCGTGACCTCAGGGACAGTGTAGCAGATGTGTCACGCTTCCCGTCGCGGGGATCAAGGGATCTGTGGCTTTCCCACGAGGCTTCCCACAGGGCTGTCCCACGTGCCACCATGGTGTGAGTGGATCCTCGGCGTGAAAGTCGAGGCATTGCGGGGAAACAGGTTCCTCTGAAATGGACTGAGATATCTGGGGGACTCTTGGAATGAGTGGCACGACCCTGGAGTTCCTCTCGCCTTTCCTATTGAGAGCCCTTGCTCTTGAGAGGCCACGGGAACGCTGAAAATCTTTCCTGACTAAGCAGGATAGGATCCCTCATCTCGAGCTACCAGGCGGAAACGGGGTTCCTCTGGATGTGTGCGGGACCTCGTGCTTCCTCTCGAGTGGAGACGGGTATGTCGGGAACTTCTTGAGTTGCAGCAAGGACCCTTTTGGAATTTCCAGAGTTTAGGTGTGATGAGCCTCCAGACGCCTCAGAGGAAATGGGCCTCATCTCGCCTGGGAGCGGAGAACCTCCTGGATTTTCTAGAGTTGGGCAGGGTCTCTCGAGTTACGACGGGACCACAGGGACCCGCTCTGGTGGCCTCAGGAAAGCCAGTGCCCATGGGAGTTGCAACGGGGCCTTTCGGGATTCCTCTCCCGTCGATGTCGGGGCCTAAGACCTTGTGTGGAGTCGGGGCTGGAACCTGAGGATTCCTCTCCAGTGCTGACATGGATCTTGGGGTACTTCTGGAGTCTCTCCTGGGGAGTCAGTGCTCATCTCGTGTGGGGGCATGCACGTGAGCTTTCCTCACGAACTGTAGCGGCAGTGTCACACTTCCCGTCGCGGGGATCAAGGGATCTGTGGCTTTCCTCGAGGCTTTCCGACGAGGCTTTCCCACAGGGCTGTCCCACGTGGGACATGCCATGGTGGAGTGAGTGGATCCTCGCGTGAAAGTAGAGGCAGTGCAGGGAAAACAAGTTCCTCTGGAATGGACTGAGACATCTGGGGGTCCCTTGGAATTGTGGCACGACACTGGGGTTTCTCTCGCCTTTCCTGTTGAGAGCGCCTCTTCTTGAGATGCGACAGGAAAGCCGGGAATTCTTTCCAGACGAAGCAGGAAAAGAATCCCTAATCTCAAGCTACGAGGTGGAAACCAGGCTCCTCTGGATGTGGGCGGGACCCTCGTGCTTCCTCCTCGAGTGGAGACTGGTATGTCGGGGAACTTCTTGAGTTGCAGCAAGCGTGTGAAGGACCCTTTGGAAGTTCCAGAGTTAGGTGTGATTAGCCTCGAGACGCTCAGCGGAAATGGGCCTCATCTAGCCTGGAGGGGAGAACCTCCTGGATGTTCTCGAGTTGCTGGCAGGTGCTCTCGACTTAAGACGGGGACCTCAGGGACCTGCTCTTGTGGCCTCAGGAAAGGCCAGTCCCATGCGAGTAGCTCGGGGGCCTCTTGGGATCCTCTCCTTTCGATGCCGGGGTCTAAGACCTTGTGTGGTCGGTGCTGGAACCTGAGGATTCTACTCAAGTGCTGACATGGATCTTACGGGTACTTCTGGAGCTTCCCCAGGGGAGTCAGTCCTACTCTCAGTGGGGGATTGCACGTGCGCTTTCCTCCGGCTTGTAGCAGCAGTGTCACCTCCCGTCGCGTGGATCATGGGATCAGTGGCTTTCCCTCGAGGCTTTCCCACGAGGCTTTCCCACAGGGCTGACCCACGTGCCACCATGGTTGTGAGTGGATCCTCGGCTTGAAAGTCGAGGCAGTGCAGGGAAAACAGGTTTCCCCTGGAATGGACGAGACATCTGGGGACTCTTGGGAATGGTTGGCACGACCCTGGAGTTCCTCTCGCCTTTCCTGTGGAGAGCGCCATCCTCTTGAGATGCGACGGGAACGCCGGGAATTCTTTCCTGACCATGCAGGGAAAGGATCCCTCCTCTCGAGCTAGGAGGCGGAAACGGGGCTGCCTCTGGATGTGGGCGGGAACTCTCGTACTTCCTCTCAGTGGAAACGGGTATGTCGGGGAACTTCCTTGAGTTGCAGCCAGGGTGGGTAAGGACCCTTTGGAAGTTCCAGAGGTTAGGTGTGATTAGCCTCAGACGCGTCGCCAAATGGGCCTCATCTCGCCTGGAGGGGAGAACCTCCTGGATTTTCTCGAGTTGCGGCAGGTGCTCTAGACTTAAGCTGGGACTCAGGGACCGCTTGGTGGGTCAGAAAGGCTAGTCCCATGTGGTTGCCCGAGGGCTCTCGGATTCTCTCCCGTCGATGCCGGGGCCTAAACTTGTGTGGAGTCGTGCGGAACTGAGATTCTCTAGTCTGAATGGATCTTGGGTACTTCGGATTCCCTAGGGAGTAGTCTTCCGAGTGGGGCATGCACGTGCTTTCCTCCGAGCTTAGCAGCAGTGTCACGCTTCCCGTCGAGTGGAAATGGATCTGTGGCTTTCCATCGAGGCTTTCCCACGAGGCTTTCCACAGGGCTGTCCACGGCACCCGTGGTGTGAGTCGATCCTCGGCTTGAAAGTGGAGGCAGTGCTGGGAAACAGGTTTCCCTGGAATGGACTGAGACATCTGGGGGACTCTGGAATGTGGCACGACCCTGGAGTTCTCTCGCCTTTTCTGTGGAGAGCGCCTCTCTTGAGATGCGACGGGAACGCCGGAATTCTTTCCCGACCAGCAGGGAAAGGATCCCTCCTCTCGATAGGAGGCGGAAACGGGGTCCTCTGGATGTGGGGGACTCTCGTGCTTCCTCTAGAGTGGAGACGGGTATTTCGGGGAACTTCTTGAATTGCAGCAAGGGTGTGAAGGACCTTTGGAAGTTCCAGAGTTTAGGTGTGATTAGCCTCGAGACGCCTCAGGGAAATGGGCTCATCTCGCCTGGAGGGGGAACTCCTGGATTTTCTCGAGTTGGGCAGGTGCTCTCGACTTACGATGGGGACCTCAGGGACCCGCTCTGGTGGCCTCAGGAAAGGCCAGTCCCCATGCGAGTTGCTCGGGGCCTCTCGGGATCCTCTCCTCATACCGGGCCTAAGACTTGTGTGGAGTCGGTGCCGGAACCTGAGTATTCCTCTCAAGTGCTGACATGGATCTTCGGGTTCTTTGGAGTCTCCCAGGGGAGTTAGTCCTCGTCTCAATGGGGATGCACGTGTGCTTTCCTCCCGAGCTGTAGCAGCAGTGTCACGCTTCCTTCGATGGATCAAGGGATCTGTGGCTTTCCTCGAGGCTTTCCCACGAGCTTTCCCACAGGGCTGACCACGTACCACCGTGGTGTGAGTGATCCTCGCTTGAAAGTCGAGGCAGTGCGGGAAACAGGTTTCCCTGGAATGGCTGAGATATCTGGGGAACTTTGGGAATGTTGGCACGACCCTGGAGTTCCTCTCGCCTTTCTGTGGATAGCGCCCTCTTGAGATGGACGGGAACGCCGGGAATTCTTTCCCGACCCGCAGGGAAAGGATCCTCCTCTCGAGCTATGAGGCGGAAACGGGGCTCCTCTGGATGTGGGCGGGACTATCGTGCTTCCTCTCGTGTGGAGACGGGTTTGTCGGGGAACTTCCTGAGTTGCAGCAAGGGTGTGAAGGACCCTTTGGAAGTTCCAGAGTTAGGTGCATTAGCCTCAGACGTCTCAGCGGAAATGGGCCTCATCTCGCCTGAGGGGAGAACTCCTGGATTTTTCGAGTTGCGGCAGGTGCTCTCGACTTTGAACGGGGACCTCAGGGATTCGCTTTGGTGGCCTCAGGAAAGGCCATCCCATGCGAGTTGCTCGGGGCCTCTCGGGATTCCTCTCCCGTCGATGCCGGGGCCTAAGACTTGTGTGGAGTCGGTGCCGGAACTGAGGATTCCTCTCCAGTGCTGACATGATTGGGTACTTCTGAGTCTCCCCAGGGAGTCAGTCCTCGTCTCGAGTGGGCATGCACGTGCGCTTTCCTCCCGAGCTGTAGCAGCATGTCACGCTTCCTTCGAGTGGATCAAGGAGATCTGGCTTTCCCTCGAGGCTTTCCCACGAGGCTTTCCCACAGGGCTGTCCCACGTGCCACCGTGGTGTGAGTCGATCCTCGGCTTGAAAGTCGAGGCAGTGCAGGGAACAGGTTCCGGATGGACTGAGACATCTGGGGACTCTGGAATGGTGGACGACCCTGGAGTTCTCTCGCCTTCCTGTGAGAGCGCCTCCTCTTGTGATGCGACGGGAAGCCGGAATTCTTTCCCGACCACGCAGGGAAAGATCCACTCTCTCGAGCTAGAGGCGGAAACGGGGCTCCTCTGGATGTGGGCGGGACTCTCGTGCTTCCTCTCGAGTGGAGACGGGTATGTCGGGAATTCTTGAGTTGCAGCAAGGTGTGAAGGACCCTTTGGGAGTTCCAGAGTTAGGTGTGATTACCTCGAGACCTCAGCGGAAATGGGCCTCATCTCGCCGGAGGGGAGAACCTCTGGATTTTCGAGTTGCGGCAGGTGCTCTCGACTACGACGGGGACCTCAGGGACCCGCTCTGGTGGCCTCAGGAAGGCCAGTCCCATGCAAGTTGCTCGGGGCCTCTCGGGATTCTCTCCGTCGATGCCGGGCCTAAGACTGTGTGGAGTCGGTGCGGAACCTGAGGATTTCTCCAGTGCTGACTGGACTTGGGGTACTTCTGGAGTCTCCCGGGGAGTCAGTCCTCGTCTCGAGTGGGGCATGCACTGTGCTTTCCTCCCGAGCTGTAGCAGCAGTGTCACGCTTCCCTCGAGTGGATCAAGGGATCAGTGGCTTTCCCTCGAGGCTTTCCACGAGGCTTTCCCACAGGGCTGTCCCACGTGCCACCATGGTGTGAGTCGATCCTCGGCTTGAAAGTCGAGGCACTGCAGAGAAAACAGGATTCCCAGGAATGGACTGAGACATCTGGGGGACTCTGGAAATGGTGGCACGACCCTGGAGTTTCCTCTCACCTTTCATGAGAAGAGCGCCTCCTCTTGAGTTGCGACTTGGAACGCCAGGAATTCTTTCCCGACCACGCAGGGAAAGGATCCCTCCTCCCGAGCTATGAGGCGGAAACGGAGTTCCTCTGGATGTGGGCGGGACTCTCGTGCTTCCTCTCGAATGGAGACGGGTATGTCGGGGAACTTCTTGAGTTGCAGCAAGGGTGTGAAGGACCCTTTGCAAGTTCCAGAAGTTAGGTGTGATTAGCCTCGAGACGCCTCAGCGGAAATGGGCCTCATCTCGCCTGGAGGGGAGAAACCTCCTGGATTTTCTCGAGTTGCGGCAGGTGCTCTCGACTTACGACGGGGACCTCAGGGACCGCTCTGGTGGCCTCAGGAAATGCCAGTCCCATGCGAGTCTCCGAGGCCTCTCGGGATTCTTCTCCCTTCAATGCCGGGGCCTAAGACCTTGTGTGGAGTCCGGTGCCGGAACCTAAGGATTTCTCTCCAGTGCTGATATGGATCTTGGGTTACTTCTGGAGTCTCCCCAGGGGAGTCAGTCCTCGTCTCAAGTGGGGCATGCACGTGCGCTTTCCTCCCGAGCCAGTAGCAGCAATGTCACGCTTCCCGTCGAGTGGATCAAGGGATCAGTGGCTTGTCCCGAGGCTTGCCCATAGTTTTCTCACGAGGCTTTCCCACAGGGCTGTCCCACGTGCCACCATGGGTGGTCAGTCGATCCTCGGCTTGAAAGTCGAGGCAGTGCACGGAAAACAGGTGTTCCTGAATGGACTGAGACATCTGGGGGACTCTGGGAATGGTGGCACAACCCTGGAGTTCCTCTCGCCTTTCCTGTGGAGAGCGCCTCCTCTTGAGATGCGACAGGAACGCCGGGAATTCTTTCCCGACCACGCAGGGAAAGGATCCCTCCTACGAGCTATGAGGCGGAAACGGGGCTCCTCTGGATGTGGGCGAGACTCTAATGCTTCCTCTCGAGTGGAGTCCGGGTAGGTCGGGGAACTTATTGAGTTGCACCAAGGGTGTGAAGTACCCTTTGAAAGTTCCAGAGTTTACGTGTGATTAGCATCGAGACGCCTCAGCGGAAATGGGCCTCATCTCGCCTGGAGGGGAGAACCTCCTGGATTTTCTCGAGGTGCAGCAGGTGCTCTCGACATACCACGGGGACCAAGGGACCCGCTCTGGTGGGCCTCACGAAAGGCCAGTCCCCATGCGAGTTGCCTCAGGGGCCACGCGGGATTCCTCTCCGCCAATGCCGGCGACTACGACCTTGTGTGGAGTCTGTGCCCGAACCTGAGGATTCCTCTCCAGTGCTGACATGGATCTTGGGGTACTTCTAGAGTCTCCCAGGGGAGGCAGTCTCGTCTCGAGTGGGGGCATGCACCTGCGCTTTCCTTCCGAGGTGCAGCAGCAATGTCATGCTTCCCTTCGCGTGGATCAAGTGGTCAGTGGCTTTCCCTCGAGGCTTTCCCACGAGGCTTTCCCACGAGGCTTTCCCACAGGGCTGTCCCACATGCCCACCGTGGTGTGAGTCAATTCTCGGCTTGAAAGTCGAGCACTGCAGGGAAAACAGATTTCGCTGGAATGGACTGAGACATCTGGGGCACTCTGGGAATGGTTGCCACGACCCTGGAGTTCCTCTCGCCTTTACTGCGGAGAGCGCCTTCCTCTGAGATGCGAGGGGAACCCGGGAATTCTTTCCCGACCACGCAGGGAAAGGATCCCTCCTCTCGAGCTATGAGGGGGAACGGGGCTCCTCTGGATGTGGGCGGGACTCTTTGTGCTTCCTCTCGAGTGGAGACGGGTATGTCGGGGAACTTCTTCAGTTGGAGCAAGGGTGTTAAGGACCCTTTGAAGGTTACAGAGGTTAGGTGTGATTAGCCTCAGGACGCCTCAGGGGAAATGGGCCTCATCTCGCCTGGAGGGGAGATCCTCCTGGATTTTCTCGAGTTGCGGCAGGTGCTCTCGACTTATGACGGGGACCTCAGGACCGCTCTGGTGGCCTCAGGAATGTCCAGTGCCCATGCGAGGTGCTCGGGGGCCTCCGGTATTCCTCTCCCGTTGATGCTGGGGCCTAAGACCTTGTGTGGAGTCAGTGCCGGAACCTGAGGTTTTCCACTCCAGTGTTGACATGGATCTTAGGGTACTTCTGAAGTCTCCCCAGGGGAGTCAGTCCTCGTCTCGAGTGGGGCATGCACTTGTGCTTTCCTCCCGAACTGTAGCAGCAGTGTCATGCCTTCCCGTCGAGTGGATCAATGGATCAGTGCTTCCTCGATGCTTTCCCACGAGGCTTTCCCACGAGGCTTTCCCACAGGGCTGTGCCACGTGCCACCGTGGTGTGAGTTGATCCTCGGCTTGAAACTGGAGGCAGTGCAGGGAAAACAGGTTTCCCTGGAATGGACTGAGACATCTGTAGGACTCTGGGAATGGTGGCACGACCCGGGAGTTCCTCTCACCTTTCCTGTGGAGAGCGCCTCCTCTTTAGATGCGACGGGAATGCCAGGAATTCTTTCCCGACCACGCAGGGAAAGGATCCTCCTCTCGAGCTATGAGGCGGAAACGGGGCTCCTCTGGATGTGGGCGGGACTCTCGTGCTTCTCTCGAGTGGAGACGGATATGTCGGGGAACTTCTTGAGTTGCAGCAAAGGGTGTGAAGGACTCTTTGGAAGTTCCAGAGCTTAGGTGTGATTAGCCTTGAGACACCTCAGAGGAAATGGGTCTCAACTCGCCTGGAGGGGAGAACCTCCTGATTTTCTCGAGTTGCGGCAGGTGCTCTCGACTTACTATGGGGACCTTAGGGACCCGCTCTGGTGGCCTCAGGAAATGCCAGTCCCATGCGAGTTACTCGGGGAGCCACCTGGGATTCCTCTACCGTCGATGCCGGGCCTAAGACCTTGTGTGGATTCGGTGCCGGAAACTGAGGATTCCTCTCCAGTGCTGACATGTATCCTGGGGTACTTCTGGAGTCTCCTCAGGGGAGTCAGTCCTCGTCTCAAGTGGGGGCATGCACGTACGCTTTCCTCCCGAGCTGTAGCAGCAGTGTCCCTCATCCCTTCGCGTGGATCAAGGGATCAGTGGCTTTTCCCTCGAGGCTTTCCCACTAGGCTTTCCACGAGGCTTTCCCACATGGCTGTCCCACGTGCCACCATGGTGTTAGTCAATCCTCGGCTTGAAAGTGGAGGCAGTGCAGGGAAAACAGTTTTCCCTGGAGTGGACGAGAACATCTGGGGGACTCTGCGAATGGTGGCACGTCCCTGGAGTTCCTCTCGCCTTTTCTGGTGGAGAGCGCCTCCTCTTGAGATTCGACCGGACTGCCGGGAATTCTTTCCCCACCACGCAGGGAAACGATCCCTCCTACGAGCTAGGAGGCGGAAACGGGGCTCCTCTGGATCTGGGCGGGACTCTCGTGCTTCCTCTCGAGTGGAGTCGGGTATGTCGGGGAACTTGTTGAGTTGCAGCAAGGGTGTGAAGTACCCTTTGAAAGTTCCAGAGGTTAGGTATGATTAGCATCCAGACGCCTCAGCGGAAATTGGCCTCATCTCGCTTGGAGGGGAGAACCTCCTGGATTTCTCGAGGTGCGGCAGGTGCTCTCGATTACCCGGGGACCTAAGGGACCCGCTCTGGTGGCCTCACGAAATGCCAGTCACCATTCGAGTTGCTCAGGGGCCTCTCGGGATTTCTCTCCCGTCAATGCCGGCGACCTACGACCTTGGTGTAAAGTCGGTGCCAGAACCTGAGGATTCCTCTCAGTGCTGACATGGATCTTGGGTACTTCTGGAGTCTCCCAGGGGAGTCAGTCCTCGTCTCGAGTGGGGCATGCACTGTGCTTTCCTCCGAGTAGCACAGTGTCATGCTTCCCTTCGAGGATCAATGGATCAGTGCCTTCCCTCGAGCTTTCCCACGAGGCTTTCCAGAGGCTTTCCACAGGGCTGTCCACGTGCCACGTGGTGTGAGTCGATACTCGGCTTGAAAGTGAGGCAGTGAATGGACGAAACATCTGATGGATGAGCACTGTAGGATCTGGGAATGGTGGCACAGAACCTGGATTTCCTCTCACCTTTCCTGTGGCAGAGCGCCTCCTCTTGAGATGCGACGGGAATACCAGGAATTCTTTCCCGACCACGCAGAAAAGGATCCCTCCTCTCGAGCTATGAGGCGGAAACGGGCTCCTCTGGATGTGGGCGGGACTCTCGTGCTTCCTCTCGAGTGGAGACGGATATGTCGGGGAACTTCTTGAGTGCAGCAAGGGTGTGAAGACCTTTGGAAGTTCCAGAGCTTAGGTGTGATTAGCCTCGAGACGCCTCAGCGAAATGGGTCTCACTCGCCTGGAGGGGAGAACCTCCTGATTTTCTCGAGTTGCGGCAGGTGCTCTCGACTTACTATGGGACCTTAGGACCGCTCTGGTGGCCTCAGGAAAGGCCAGTCCCCATGCGAGTTGCTCGGGGCCCTGGGATTCCTCTACCGTCGATGCCGGTCCTAAGACCTTGTGTGGAGTCGTGCAGGAACTGAGGATTCCTCTCCAGTGCTGACATGTATCTTGGGTACTTCTGGAGTCTCCTCAGGGGAGTCAGCCTCGTCTCAGTGGGGGCATGCACGTCGCTTTCCTCCGAGCTGTAGCAGCAGTGTCCGCTTCCTTCGCGTGGATCAAGGATCAGTGGCTTTCCTCGAGGCTTTCCCTAGCGAGGCTTTCCCACAGGCTTTCACAGGCTATCCACGTGCCACCGTGGTGTTGTCATCCTCGGCTTGAAAGTCGAGGCAGTGCAGAATACAGGTTTCCCTGGAATGGACGAGACATCTGGGGGACTCTTGGAATGTGGCGACCGTGGAGTTCCTCTCGCCTTTCCTGTAGAGAGCGTCTCATCTTGAGATGCGCTGGAACGCTGGAATTCTTTACAGACCAAGCAGGGAAAGATCCGTATCTCGAGCTAGGGGGAAACGGGGCTCCTTGGATTGGGCGGGACCTCGTGCTTCCTCTCGGTGGAGTCGGGTATGTCGGGAATTTTGAGTTGCAGCAAGGTGTGAAGACCCTTTGAAGTTCAGAGGTTAGTATGATTAGCATCAGACGCTCAGCGGAATGGCCTCATCTCGCTGGAGGGAGACTCCTGATTTTCTCGAGGTGCGGCAGTGTCTCGACTTACACGGGACCTAGGACCCGCTCTGGTGGCCTCAGAAAGCCAGCACCATCGAGTTGCTCAGGGGCCTCTCGGTTTCTCTCCGTCGATGCCGGCGACTAAACCTTGTGTGGAGTCCGGCCTGAACCTGAGGATTCTTCTCCAGTGCTGACATGGATCCTGGGTACTTCTGGAGTCTCCCAAGGGAATCAGTCCTCTTCTTTAGTGGGGGCTATTCACGTGTGCTTTCCTCCCGAGCTGTAACAGCAGTGTCATGCTTCCCGTCCGTGGATTAAGGATCTGTGGCTTTTTCTCGAGGCTTTCCCACGAGGCTTTCCCAAGATGCTTTCCCACAGGGCTGTTCCTCGTGCCATTGTGGTGGGAGTAGATCCTCTGCGTCAAACTCGAGGCAGTGTAGGGAAAACAAATTCGTGGGAAAGCTCGAGGGAAAGCACAGATAACGTGATTCACGTGACAGGAAGCATGACACTGCTGCTACAGCTCGGGAGGAAAGCGATTGTGCATGCCCCATCTCGAGCGAGGACTGACTCCCCTGTGGAGACTCCAGTAGAACCCGAAGTTCCTTGTCAGCACTGGAGAGGAATCCTCAGGTTCAGGCCCGGACTCCACACAAGGTCTTAGACCCCGCATCGACGGAGAGGAATCCGAGAGGCCCCTAGCAACTCCCATGGGACTGGACTTTCCTGAGGCCACGAGAGCGGTCCCTGAGGTCCCCGTCGTAAGTTGAGAGCACCTGCCACAACTCGAGAAAATTCAGGAGGTTCTGCCCTCCAGGCGAGATGAGGCCATTTCCGCTGAGGCGTCTCGAGCTAATCACACTTAAGCTCTGGAACTTCCAAAGGGTCCTTCACACCCTAGCTGAAACACAAGAAGTTCCCCGACATACCCGTCTCCACTCGAGAGGAAGCACGAGGGTCATCAAACATCCAGAGGAGCTCCGTTTCCGCATGGAGCTCGAGATGACGGATACTTTCCCTACTTCTTCGGGAAAGAATTCCGGTGTTCCCGACGAATCTCAAGAGGAGGCGCTCTCTACAGAAAGGTGAGAGGAACTCCAGGGTCGTGCCACCATTCCTAGAGTCCCCCAGATGTCTCAGTCCATTCTAGAGGAAACTGTTTTCCTGTACTGCCTCGACTTTCAAGCCGAGGATCGACTCACACCACGGTTTCACGAGGTACAGCCCTGTGGGAAAGTCTCGAGGGAAAGCCACCGATCCTTGATCCACGCGCCGGGAAGTGAGACACTGCTGCTACAGCTCGGGAGAAAGCGCTCGTGCATGCCCCACTCGAGCCCAGGACTGACTGCCCTGTGGAGACTCCAGAATTACTCCAAGATCCATGTCAGCACTGAGAGGAATCCTCAGGTTCTGGCCCGACTCTACACAAGGACTTAAGCCCCAGCATCGATGGGAGAGGAATCCGAGAGTCACCCTAGCAACTCGCATGGGGACTGCCTTTTCTGAGGCCACCAGAGCGGGTCCGTAGGTGCCCGTCGTAAGTCGAGAGCACCTGCTGCAACTCGAGAAAATCCAGGAGGTTCTCCCCTCCATGTGAGAGGAGGCCCATTTCCGTGGAGGAGTCTCACGGCTAATCACACCTTATCTCTGGCACTTCCAAAGGGTCCTTCACACCCTTGTTGCCACTAAAGAAGTTTCCCGACATACCCGTCTCCACTTGAGAGGAAGCATGAGGGTCCCTCCAGATCCAGAGCAGCCCCGTTTCAGCTCGTAGCTCGAGATGAGGGATCCTTTCCTTGCTTCATCGGGAAAGACTTCCCGCCGTTCCGTCGCATGTCAGGAGGATGCTCCTCCACAGGAAAGGCAAGAGAAACTCCAGGGTCCTTCCACATTCCAAGAGTCCGCAGATGTCTCAGTCATACCAGAGGAACCTGTTTTCCTGCTCTGCCTCGACTTTCAGGCCGAGGATCTACTCACACCACTGTGGCACGTGGACAGCTTGTGGGAAAGCCTCGTGAGAAAGTCTTGAGGGAAGCCACAAATTCCTTGACTGACGTGACGGGAAGCCTGACACTGCGGCTACCGCGCGGGAGGAAAGCGCACGTGCATGCCCCACTTCGAGCCGAGGACTGACTTCTCTGGCAGACTCCAGAAGTACCCAAGATCCATGTCAGCACTGGAGAGGAATCCTCAGGTTCCGGCTTCAACTCCACACAAGTCTTAGGCCCGGCATCGACCTGAGAGGAATCCCGAGTGGCCCCTAAAACCTTGCAATGTGACTGGCCTTTCCTGAGGCCACAGAGCGGGTCCCTGACGTCCCGTCGTAACTCGAGAGCACGTGCCACAAGTCGAGAAATCCAGGAGGTTCTCCCCTCCAGGCGAGATGAGGCCCATTTCCGCTGAGGCGTTTCGAGGCTAATCACACCTAACCTCTGGAACTTCCAAAGGGTCCTTCACACCCTTGTTGCAACTCAAGAAGTTCCCCGACATACCCGTCTCCACTCGAGAGGAAGCACGAGGTTCCCGCCCACATCCAGAGGAGCCCGGTTCCGCCTCATAGCTGGAGATTAGGATCCTTTCCCTACTTTGTCGGAGAGAATTCCCAGTGTTCCCATCGCATCTCCAGATGAGGCGCTTTCAACAGGAAAGGCGAGAGGAACTCCAGGGTAGTCCACCATTCCAAGAGTCCCCCAGATGTCTCAGTCCATTCCAGAGGATCCTGTGTTCCCTGCACTGCCTCGACGTTCACGCCGATGATTGACTCACACCGCGGAGGCTCTTGGACAGCCTTGTGGGAAAGCTTCGTGTGAAAGCCTCGAGGGAAAGCTCGAGGAATGCCTCAGATCCTTGTACCACGCTACAGGAAGTTTGACGCTTCTGCTACAGCTTGGAGGTAAGCGCACGTGCATGCCCCAATGAAGACGAAGACTGACTCCCCTTTCGAGACTCCAGAATTACCCCAAGATACATGTCAGCTGTGGACAGGAATCCTCAGGTTCCGGCCCCGACTCCACACAAGGTCTTAGCTCCGGCATCGACTGGGAAGGACCCTAGATGCCCCTAGCAACTCGCCTGGCGACTGGCCTTTCCTGAGTCCACCAGAGCGGATCTCTGTGGACCCCGTCGTAACTCGAGAGCACCTGCCACAGCTCGAAAAAATCCAGGAGATTCTCCCCTCCAGGCGCAATGAGGCCCATTTCCGCTGAGCATCTCGAGGCAAACACTCCTAACCTCTGGAACTTCGAAAGAGTCCTTCACACCTTGCTGCAACTCAAGAAGTTCCCCGACATACCTGTTCCTCTTCACTTTCTGCCATAGTTGTGATGTCATCTGCATATCTAAGTTTATTGATATTTCTCCCAGCAATCTTGATTCCAGCTCACGTATCTTCCATCCAGCATTTTTCATGATGTACTCTCATATAAGTTAAATAAACATGGTGACAATATACAGCCTTGACATACTCCTTTTCCTTTTTGGAACCAGTCTGTTGTTCCATGTCTTGTTCTAACTGTTGCTTCCTGACCTGCATACAGGTTTCTCAAGAGACAGGTCAGGTGGTCTGGTATTCCCGTCTCTTCAGAATATTTCCAATTTATTGTGATCCACACAGTCAAAGGCTTTGGCATAGTCAATAAAGCAGAAAGATGGTTTTGTTTTGGAACTCTCTTGCTTTTTCAATGATCCTTGGATGTTGGCAATTTGATCTCTGGTTTCTCGACATTTTTTATTCATTTATTTATTTATTTTTAATTGTTTAGTTTTTTATTTTTTAAATTTTAAAATCTTTAATTCTTATATGCATTCCCATACATGAACCCCCTCCCACCTCCTCCCATAACATCTCTCTGGATCATCCCCATGCACCTGTCCCAAGCATGATGTATCCTGCGTCAGACATAGACTGGCGATTCAATTCTTACATGATAGTATACATGCTAGCATGCCATTCTCCCAAATCATCCCACCTCTCCTCTCCCTCTGAGTCAAAAGTCCGTTATACACATCTGTGTCTTTTTTTTCCTGTCTTGCATACAGGGTAGTCATTGCCATCTTCCTAAATTCCATATATATGTGTTAGTATACTGTATTGGTGTTTTTCTTCCTGGCTTTCTTCACTCTGTATAATCGGCTCCAGTTTCATCCATTCATCAGACTGATTCAAATGAATTCTTTTTAACGGCTGAGTAATACTCCATTGTGTATATGTACCACAGCTTTCTTATCCATTCATCTGCTGATGGACATCTAGGTTGTTTCCATGTCCTGGCTATTATAAACAGTGCTGCGATGAACATTGGGGTACATGTGTCTCTTTCAATTCTGGTTTCCTCGGTGTGTATGCCCAGAAGTGGGATTGCTGGGTCATAAGGTAGTTCTATTTGCAATTTTTTAAAGGAATCTCTGCATTTTTAAAATCCTCTTGAACATTTGGAAGTTCACAGTTCATGTGAACTTGGAGAATTTTGAGCATTACTTTACTAGCGTGTGAGATGAGTGCAATTGTGGCAGCAGCTTGAATATTCTTTGTCATTGCCTTTCTTTGGATTGGAATGAAAACTGACCTAATGCCTAGATGTTTTCAATTGCATATGCTGAAAGAACTGGCTGTGCAGTTTTGAAGAAAAAAAAATCATTTTAACCCATTTTCTCTGAAGTGCAAGGCATATCATGGCCATCCTGAATCAAAAACTCACTTTTCTTTTATGTAGTCATAGTTTCATGCCTAAATTATAGGCCAACTTGTGCTCAAATTGACTCTGATATCAGGGGCAGATCAACTAATAAAAAGCTTGATTGTCCCTCTGGAGGAAAGTGAGATCTTGTTCCCACGAGAAGAATCTGAAGGGTTAAGGGAACTTGCAAGAGTGGGGAAAGCTTAGTCCATCCTACATGTACCAAAATCTTAAATAAGGCTTATTTTACTTTACCGAAGTAAAGAAACAGATGATGAAAACAATTATAAATCAATGAAATGTAAAGAAACTCATAGTCTGTTATCAAAAATTGC
>NW_017196732.1:0-8379 GCF_001704415.2 Capra hircus
GATCTTGGGGACTTCCTGAGAGTCTCCCCAGGGGAGTCAGTCGCTCGTCTCGAGTGGGGCATGCACGTGCGCTTTCCTCCGAGGCTGTAGGAGCAGTGTCGAGCTTAATTCAGGTGGATCAAGGGATCTGTGGCTTTTCCCTCGAGGCTTTCCCACGAGGGCTTTCCCACGAGGCTTTCCCAAAAGGGCTGTCCCACGTGCCACCAAGGTGTGAGTCGATCCTCGTCTTGAAAAGTCGAGGCAGTGCAGGAAAAACAGTTTTCCCTGGAATGGACGGAGACATATGGGGGACTCTGGGAATGGTGGCACGACCCTGGAATTCCTCTCGCCTTTACTGTGGAGAGCGCTCCTCTTGAGATGCGACAGGAACGCCGGGAATTCTTTCCCGACCACACGCAGGGAAAGGATCCCTCCTCTCGAGCTAGCGTAAAACGGGCCCCTCTGGAATGGGCGGGACTCTCGTGTTCTCTCGAGTGGAGACGGGTATGTCGGGGAACTTCTTGAGTTGCAGCAAGGGTGTGAAGGACCCTTTGGAAGTTCCAGATGTTTTAGATGTGATAGCCTCGAGACGCCTCAGCGGAAATGGGCCTCATCTCGCCTGGAGGGGAGAACCTCCTGGATTTTCTCGAGTTGCGGCAGGTGCTCTCAACTTACGACGGGGACCTCAGGGACCCGCTCTGGAGGCCTCAGGAAAGGCCAGTCCCCATGCGAGTTGCTCGGGGGCCTCTCGGGATTCCTCTCCCTTCGATGCCGGTGCCTAAGATCTTGTGTGGAGTCGGTGCTGGAACCTGAGGATTCCTCTGCAGTGCTGACATGGATCTTGGTGTACTTCTGGAGTCTCTCAGGGCAGTCAGTCCGCTACTCCACTGGGGCATGCACGTGCGCTTTCCTCCCGATCTGTAGCAGCAGTGTCACGCTTCCTTCGCATGGATCAAGGGATCTGTGGCTTTCCCTCGAGGCTTTCCCACGAGGCTTTCCCACAGGGCTGTCCCACGTGCCACTGTGGTGTGAGTCGATCCTCGGTTTGAAAGTCGAGGCAGTGCAGGGAATAAAGGTTTCCCTGGAATGGACTGAGACATCTGGGGGACTCTGGAATGGTGGCACGACCCTGGAGTCCTCTCTATTTTCCTGTGGAGAGCGCCTCCACTTAAGATGCGTTGGAAACGCCGTGAATTCTTTTCCGACCATGCAGGGGAAGGATCAATGCTCTCGAGCTATGAGGGGAAACAGGGCTCCTCTGGATGTGGGTGGGACACTCGTGCTTCCTCTCGAGTGGAGACGGGTATGTCGGGGAACTTCTTGAGTTGCAGCAAGGGTGTGAAGGACCCTTTGGAAGTTCCAGAGGTTACGTGTGATTAGCCTCGAGACGCCTCAGCGGAAATGGGCCTCATCTCGCCTGGAGGGGAGAACCTCCTGGATTTTCTCGAGTTGCGGCAGGTGCTCTCGACTTACGACGGGGACCTCAGGGACCCGCTCTGGTGGCCTCAGAAAGGCCAGTCCCCATGCGAGTTGCTCGGGGGCATCTCGGGATTCCACTACCGTCGATGCCCGGGCCTAAGACCTTGTTTGGAGTCGGTGCCGGAACCTGAGGATTCCTCTCCAGTGCTGACTTGGATATTGGGGTACTTCTGGAGTCTCCCCAGGGGAGTCAGTCCTCTCGTCTCGGGGGCATGCACGAGCGCTTACCTCCCGAGCTGTAGCAGCAGTGTCATGCTTCCCTTCGCGTGAATCAAGGGAACAGTGGCTTTCCCTCGAGGCTTTCCCTAGAGGCTTTCCCACCAGGCTTTCCCACGAGGCTTTACCACAGCGCTATCCACGTGCCACCATGGTGTGAGTCGATCCTCGGCTTGAAATTTGAGGCAGTGCCGGGAAAACAGGCTTCCCTGGAATGGCCTGAGACATCTGGGCGACTCTGGGAATGGTGGAAGGACCCTGGAGTTCCTGACGCCTTTCCTGTGGAAAGCCTACCCTCTTGAGATGCGACGGGAACGCCGGGAATTCTTTCCCGACCATGCAGGGAAAGGATCCCTCCTCTCGTGCTATGAGGCGGAAACGGGCTCCTCTGGATGTGGGCGGGACTCTCGTGCTTCCTCTCGAGTGGAGACGGGTATGTCGGGGAACTTCTTGAGTTGCAGCAAGGATGTGAAGGACGTTTCGAAGTTCCAGAGTTAGGTGTGATTAGCCTGGGGACGCCTCAGAGGAAACGGGCCTCATCTCGCCTGGAGGGGAGAACCTCCTGGATTTTATCGAGTTGCGGCAGTTGCTCTCGACTTATGACGGGGACCTCAGGGACCCGCTCTGATGGCCTCAGGAAAGGCAGTACCATGCTAGTTGCTCGGGCTCTCGGATTCTTCTCCCGTCGATGCAGGGGCCTAAAACCTGTTTGGAGTCGGTGCCGGAACGTGAGGATTCCTCGCCAGTGCTGATGTGGATCTTGGGGTACTTCTGGAGTCTCTCCAGGGTAGTCAGTCCTCGTATCGAGTGGGGGCATGCACGTGCGCTTTCCTTCCGAGATGTAGCAGCAGTGTCACACTTCCGTTCGCGTGAATCAAAGCAACTGTGGCTTCCCTCGAGGCTTTCCCACGAGGCTTTCTCTCGAGGCTTTCCACGAGGCTTTCCACAGGGCTGTCCCACGTGCCACAGTGGTGTGAGTCGATCCTCGCTTGAAAGTAGAGGCAGTGCAGGGAAAACAGGTGTCCTGGAATGGACTGGGACATCTGGGGGACTTAGGGAATGGTGGCACGTCCCTGGAGTTCCTCTCGCCTTTCCTGTGGAGATCGCCTCCTCTTGAGATGCACCGGAAACACTGGGAACTCTTTCCCGATCACTGATGGAAAGGATCCCTCCTCTCGAGCTAGGAGGCGGAAACGGGCTCCTCTGAATTTGGGCGGGACTCTCGTGCTTCCTCTCGAGTGGAGACGGGTATGTTGGGGATCTTCTTGAGTTGCAGCAAGGGTGTGAAGGACCCTTTGTAAGTTCCAGAGGTTAGGTGTGATTAGCCTTGAGACACCTCAGCGGAAATGGTCCTTATCTCGCCTGGAAGGAGAACCTCCTGGATTTTCTCGAGTTGTGGCAGGTGCTCTCGACTAACGACGGGGACCTCAGGGACCCGCTCTGGTGGCCTCAGGAAAGGCCAGTCCCATGCAAGTTGCTCGGGGCCTCTCGGGATTCCTCTCCCTTCGATGCCAGGCCCTAAGACCTTGTTTGGAGTCGGTGCCGGAACCTGAGGATTCCTCTCCAGTGCTGACATGGATCCTGGGGTACTTCTGGAGTCTCCCAGGGGAGTCACTCGTCGTCTCGAGTGCGGGTATGCACGTGCGCTTACCTCCCGAGCTGTAACAGCAGTGTCACGCTTCCCGTCGCGTGGATCAAGGGATCTGTGGCTTTCCCTCGAGGCTTTCCCACGAGGCCTTCCACAGGGCTGTCCCACGTGCCACCGAGGTGTGAGTCGATCCTCGGCTTGAAAGTCGAGGCAGTGCAGGGAAAACAGGTTTCCCTGGAATGGACTGACACATCTGGGGGACTCTGGGAATGTGGCACAACCGGGAGTTCCTCTCGCCTTTCCTGTGGAGAGCGCCTCCACTTGAGGTGTGACGGGAACGCCGGGAATTCTTTCCCGACCACGCAGGGAAAGGATCCCTCCTCTCGAGTTAGGAGGCGGAAACGGGGCTCCTCTGGATGTGGGCGGACTCTCGTGCTTCCTCTCGAGTGTAGTCGGGTATGTCGGGAACTTCTTGAGTTGCAGCAAGGGTGTGAAGGACCCTTTGGAAGTTCCAGAGTTTAGGTGTGATTAGCCTCGAGACGCCTCAGCGGAAATGGGCCTCATCTCGCCTGGAGGGAGAACCTCCTGGATTTTCTCGAGTTGCGGCAGGTGCTCTCGACTTACGACGGGGACCTCAGGGACCCGCTCTGGTGGCCTCAGGCAAGGCCAGTCCCCATGCGAGTTGCTCGGGGCCTCTCGGGATTCCTCTCCAGTGGATGCCGGGGCCTAAGATCTTGTGTGGAGTAGGTGCCGGAACCTGAGCATTCCTCTCAAGTGCTGAGATGGATCTTGGGTACTTCTGGAGTCTCCCCAGGGGAGTCAGTCGTCGTCTCGAGTGGGGGAATGCACGTGCGCTTTCCTCCCGAGCGAAGCAGCAGTGTCACGCTTCCCTTTGCGTGGATCAAGGGATCAGGGGCTTTCCCTCGAGGCTTTCCCACAGGGCTTTCCCACGAGGCTTCCCCACAGGGCTGTCCCACGTGCCACCGTGGTGTGAGTCGATCCTCCCTTGAAAGTCGAGGCAGTGCAGGGAAAACAGGTTTCCTGCAATGGCCTGAGAAATCAGGGGGACTCTGGAATGGGGCCTGATCCTGGAGTTCCTCTCGTCTTTCCTGTGGAGAGCGCCTCCTCTTGAGATGCGACAGGAATGCTAGGAATTCTTTCCGACCACGCAGGGAAAGGATCCCTCCTCTCGAGCTAGCAGTCGGAAACGGGGCCACTCTGGAAATGGGCGGGACTCTCATGTTACTCTTGAGTGGAGACCGGTATGTCGGGGAACTTCTTGAGTTGCAGCAAGGGTGTGAAGGACCCTTTGGAAGTTCCAGATGTTAGATGTGATTAGCCTCGAGACGCCTCAGCGGAAATGGGCCTCATCTCGCCTGGAGGGGAGAACCTCCTGGATTTTCTCGAGTTGCGGCAGGTGCTCTCAACTTACGACGGGGACCTCAGGACCCGCTCTGGAGGCCTCAGGAAAGGCCAGTCCCCATGCGAGTTGCTCGGGGGCCTCTCGGATTCCTCTCCCTTCGATGCGGTGCCTAAGATCTTGTGTGGAGTCGGTGCTGGAACCTGAGGATTCCTCTGCAGTGCTGACATGGATCTTGGTGTACTTCTGGAGTCTCTCAGGGCAGTCAGTCCGCTACTCCACTGGGGCATGCACGTGCGCTTTCCTCCCGATCTGTAGCAGCAGTGTCACGCTTCCTTCGCATGGATCAAGGGATCTGTGGCTTTCCCTCGAGGCTTTCCCACGAGGCTTTCCCACAGGGCTGTCCCACGTGCCACTGTGGTGTGAGTCGATCCTCGTTTGAAAGTCGAGGCAGTGCAGGGAATAAAGGTTTCCCTGGAATGGACTGAGACATCTGGGGACTCTGGAATGGTGGCACGACCCTGGAGTCCTCTCTATTTTCCTGTGGAGAGCGCCTCCACTTAAGATGCGTTGGAAACGCCGTGAATTCTTTTCCGACCATGCAGGGGAAGGATCAATGCTCTCGAGCTATGAGGCGGAAACAGGGCTCCTCTGGATGTGGGTGGACACTCGTGCTTCCTCTCGAGTGGAGACGGGTATGTCGGGGAACTTCTTGAGTTGCAGCAAGGGTGTGAAGGACCCTTTGGAAGTTCCAGAGGTTACGTGTGATTAGCCTCGAGACGCCTCAGCGGAAATGGGCCTCATCTCGCCTGGAGGGGAGAACCTCCTGGATTTTCTCGAGTTGCGGCAGGTGCTCTCGACTTACGACGGGGACCTCAGGGACCCGCTCTGGTGGCCTCAGAAAGGCCAGTCCCCATGCGAGTTGCTCGGGGCATCTCGGGATTCCACTACCGTCGATGCCCGGGCCTAAGACCTTGTTTGGAGTCGGTGCCGGAACCTGAGGATTCCTCTCCAGTGCTGACTTGGCTATTGGGGTACTTCTGGAGTCTCCCAGGGGAGTCAGTCCTCGTCTCGAGTGGGGGCATGCACGAGCGCTTACCTCCCGAGCTGTAGCAGCAGTGTCATGCTTCCCTTCGCGTGAATCAAGGGAACAGTGGCTTTCCCTCGAGGCTTTCCCTAGAGGCTTTCCCACCAGGCTTTCCCACGAGGCTTTACCACAGGGCTATCCACGTGCCACCATGTGGTGTGAGTCGATCCTCGGCTTGAAATTTGAGGCAGTGCCGGGAAAACAGGCTTCCCTGGAATGGCCTGAGACATCTGGGCGACTCTGGAATGGTGGAAGGACCTGGAGTTCCTGACGCCTTTCCTGTGGAAAGCCTACCCTCTTGAGATGCGACGGGAACGCCGGGAATTCTTTCCCGACCATGCAGGGAAAGGATCCCTCCTCTCGTGCTATGAGGCGGAAACGGGGCTCCTCTGGATGTGGGCGGGACTCTCGTGCTTCCTCTCGAGTGGAGACGGGTATGTCGGGGAACTTCTTGAGTTGCAGCAAGGATGTGAAGGACGTTTTCGAAGTTCCAGAGGTTAGGTGTGATTAGCCTGGGACGCCTCAGAGGAAACGGGCCTCATCTCGCCTGGAGGGGAGAACTCCTGGATTTTATCGAGTTGCGGCAGTTGCTCTCGACTTATGACGGGGACCTCAGGGACCGCTCTGATGGCCTCAGGAAAGGCCAGTACCATGCTAGTTGCTCGGGGCTCTCGGGATTCTTCTCCGTCGATGCAGGGGCCTAAAACCTTGTTTGGAGTCGGTGCCGGAACGTGAGGATTCCTCGCCAGTGCTGATGTGGATCTTGGGTACTTCTGGAGTCTCTCCAGGGTAGTCAGTCCTCGTATCGAGTGGGGGCATGCACGTGCGCTTTCCTTCCGAGATGTAGCAGCAGTGTCACACTTCCGTTCGCGTGAATCAAAGCAACTGTGGCTTCCTCGAGGCTTTCCCACGAGGCTTTCTCTCGAGGCTTTCCCACGAGGCTTTCCCACAGGGCTGTCCACGTGCCACAGTGGTGTGAGTCGATCCTCGCTTGAAAGTAGAGGCAGTGCAGGGAAAACAGGTGTCCCTGGAATGGACTGGGACATCTGGGGGACTTAGGGAATGGTGGCACGTCCCTGGAGTTCTCTCGCCTTTCTGTGGAGATCGCTCCTCTTGAGATGCACGGAAACACTGGAACTCTTTCCGATCACTGATGGAAAGATCCCTCCTCTCGAGCTAGGAGGCGGAAACGGGGCTCCTCTGAATTTGGGCGGGACTCTCGTGCTTCCTCTCGAGTGGAGACGGTATGTTGGGGATCTTCTGAGTTGCAGCAAGGGTGTGAAGGACCCTTTGTAAGTTCAGAGGTTAGGTGTGATTAGCCTTGAGACACTCAGCGGAAATGGTCTTATCTCGCCTGGAAGGGAGAACCTCCTGGATTTTCTCGAGTTGTGGCAGTGCTCTCGACTAACGACGGGACCTCAGGGACCCGCTCTGGTGGCCTCAGGAAAGGCCAGTCCCCATGCAAGTTGCTCGGGGCCTCTCGGGATTCCTCTCCCTTCGATGCCAGGCCCTAAGACCTTGTTTGGAGTCGGTGCCGGAACCTGAGGATTCCTCTCCAGTGCTGACATGGATCCTGGGGTACTTCTGGAGTCTCCCCAGGGGAGTCACTCGTCGTCTCGAGTGCGGGTATGCACGTGCGCTTACCTCCCGAGCTGTAACAGCAGTGTCACGCTTCCCGTCGCGTGGATCAAGGGATCTGTGGCTTTCCCTCGAGGCTTTCCCCGAGGCCTTCCCACAGGGCTGTCCCACGTGCCACCGAGGTGTGAGTCGATCCTCGGCTTGAAAGTCGAGGCAGTGCAGGGAAAACAGGTTTCCCTGGAATGGACTGACACATCTGGGGGACTCTGGGAATGTGGCACAACCCGGGAGTTCCTCTCGCCTTTCCTGTGGAGAGCGCCTCCACTTGAGGTGTGACGGGAACGCCGGGAATTCTTTCCCGACCACGCAGGGAAAGGATCCCTCCTCTCGAGTTAGGAGGCGGAAACGGGGCTCCTCTGGATGTGGGCGGACTCTCGTGCTTCCTCTCGAGTGTAGTCGGGTATGTCGGGGAACTTCTTGAGTTGCAGCAAGGGTGTGAAGGACCCTTTGGAAGTTCCAGAGTTTAGGTGTGATTAGCCTCGAGACGCTCAGCGGAAATGGGCCTCATCTCGCCTGGAGGGGAGAACCTCCTGGATTTTCTCGAGTTGCGGCAGGTGCTCTCGACTTACGACGGGGACCTCAGGGACCCGCTCTGGTGGCCTCAGGCAAGGCCAGTCCCCATGCGAGTTGCTCGGGGCCTCTCGGGATTCCTCTCCAGTGGATGCCGGGGCCTAAGATCTTGTGTGGAGTAGGTGCCGGAACCTGAGCATTCCTCTCAAGTGCTGAGATGGATCTTGGGGTACTTCTGGAGTCTCCCCAGGGGAGTCAGTCGTCGTCTCGAGTGGGGAATGCACGTGCGCTTTCCTCCGAGCGAAGCAGCAGTGTCACGCTTCCCTTTGCGTGGATCAAGGATCAGGGGCTTTCCCTCGAGGCTTTTCGCCCACAGGGCTTTCCCAGAGGCTTCCCCAGGGCTGTCCCACGTGCCACCACCGTGGTGTGAGTCGATCCTCCCTTGAAAGTCGAGGCAGTGCAGGGAAAACAGGTTCCCTGCAATGGCCTGAGAAATCAGGGGACTCTGGAAATGGGGCCTGA
>NW_017196733.1:0-8379 GCF_001704415.2 Capra hircus
GACGTTTCGACGCATCTCAAGAGGAGGCGCGCTCCAAGGAAAGGGAGAGGAACTCATGGGTCGTGGCACCATTCCAAGAGTCCCCCAGATGTCTCAGTCCATTCCAGAGGAACCTGTTTTCCCTGCACTGCCTCGACTTTTCACGCCGAGGATCGACTCACACCCCGGTGGCACGTGTGACACCCTGTGGGAAAGCCTCGTGGGAAAGACTCGAGGGAAAGCCACAGATCCCTTTAAACCACGCGACGGAAGCGTGACACTGCTGCTACAGCACGGGAGGAAAGCGCACGTGCATGCCCCCACTCGAGACGAGGCCTGAATCCCCTGGGGAGACTCCAGAGGTACCCCAAGACCCATGTCAGCACTGGAAAGGAATCCTCAGGTTCCGGCACCGACTGCACACAAGGTCTTAGGCCCCGAAATCGACGGAGAGAGGAATCCCGAGAGGCCCGAGCAACTCGCATGGGGACTGGCCTTTCCTCAGGCCACCAAAGCGGGTCCTTGTGGTCCAGGTCGTAAGTCGAGAGCACACTGCCGCAACTCGAGAAAATCCAGGAGGTTCTCCCCTCCAGGTGAGATGAGGCCCATTTCCGCTGAGGCATCTCGAGGATAATCACACCTAACCTCTCGAACTTCCAAAGAGTCCTTCACACCCTTGCTTCAACTCAAGAAGTTCCCGACATACCCGTCTCCACTTGAGAGGAAGCACAAGAATCCCGCCCACATTCAGTGGAGCCTCTTTTCTGCCTCCTGGCTCGAGAGGAGGGATCCTTTCCCTGCGTGTTCGGTCAAGAATTCCCGGCGTTCCCATCGCATCTCAAGAGGAGGCGCTCTCCACACTAAAGACGAGAGGAAATCAGGGTCGTGCCACCATTCCCAGAGTCCCCCATGTGTCTCAGTCCATTCCAGGGAAAACTGTTTTCCCTGCCCTGCCTCGACTTTCAAGCCAAGGATCGACTCACACCACTCTAGCACGTGGGACAGCCCTGTGGAAAAGCCTCGTGGGAAAGCCTCGAGGGAAAGCCTCGAGGGAAAGCCAGAGATCCCTTGATCCACGCGAAGGGAAGCGTGACACTGCTGCTACAGCTCGGGAGGAAAGCGCACGTGCATGGCCCCACTCGAGACGAGGACTTACTCCCTGGGGAGACTCCAGAAGTACCCCAAGAACCATGTCAGCACTGGAGAGGAATCCTCAGGTTATGGCACCGACTCCACACAAGGTCTTAGGCCCCGGCATCGATGGGAGAGGAATACCAAAAGGCCCTGAGCAACTCGCATGGGTACTGGCCTTTCCTGAGGCCACCAGAGCGGGTCCCTGAGGTCCCCGTCCTAAGTCGACAGCACCTGCCGCAACTCAAGAAAATCGAGGAGGTTCTCCCTCCAGGCGAGATGAGGCCCTTTTCCGCTGAGACGCCTCGAGGCAAATCACACCTAAACTCTGGAACTTCGAAAGGGTCCTTCACACCCTTGCTGCAACTCCAGAAGTTCCCCGACATACCCGTCTCCACTCGAGAGGAAGCACGAGAGCCCAGCCCACATTCAGATGAGCCGTGTTTCCGCTTCGTAGTTCGAGAGGAGGGATCCTTTCCCTGCGTGTCCGGAAAGAATTCCGGCGTTCCCGTCGCATCTCAAGAGGAGGCGCTCTAAACAGTAAAGGTGAGAGTAACTCCAGGTCGTGCCACCATTCCCAGAGTCCCCCGGATGTCTCAGTCAATTCCAGGGAAACCTGTTTTCCCTGCCACTGCCTCGACTTTCAATCCGAGGATAGAGAAACACCACGGTGGCACGTGGGACAGCCCTGTGGGAAAGCCTCGAGGGAAAGCCTCGTGGGAAAGCCTCGAGGTAAAGCCCACAGATCCCTTGATCCACGTGAAGGGAAGCGTGACACTGCTGATACAGCTTGGGAGGTAAGCGCACGTGCATGCCCCCACTCGAGACGAGGACTGACTCCCAGGGGAGACTCCAGAAGTACCCCAAGATCCATGTCAGCACTGGAGAGAAATCCTCAGGTTCCAGCACCGACTCCACACAAGGTCTTAGGCCCTGGCATCGACGGCAGAGCAATCCCGAGAGGCCCCGAGCAACTCGCATGGGGCCTGGCCTTTCGTGAGGCCACCAGAGCGGGTCCCTGAGGGCCCCATCGTAAGTCGAGAGCACCTGCGGCAACTCGAGAAAATCCAGGAGGTTCTCCCCTCCAGGCGAAATGAGGCCCATTTCCGCTGAGGCGTCTCGAGGCTAATCACACCTAACCTCTGGAACTTCCAAAGGGTCCTTCACACCCTTGCTGCGACTCAAGAAGTTCCCCGACATACCCGTCTCCACTCGAGAGGAAGCACGAGAGTCCCGCTGACATCCAGAGGAGCCCCATTTCTGCCTCCTAGCTCGAGAGGAGGGATGCTTTCCCTGCGTGGTCGGGAAAGAATTCCCGACGTTTCTGTCGCATCTGAAGAGGAGGCGCTCTCCACAGGAAAGACGAGAGGCACTCCAGGATCGTGCCACCATTCCCAGAGTCCCCGAGATGTCTCAATCCATTCCAGGGAAACCTGTTTTCCCTGCACTGCCTCGACTTTCAAGCGAGGATCGACTCACACCACGGTGGCAAGTGGGACAGCCCTGTGGGAAAGCCTCGAGGGAAAGCCTCGTGGGAAAGCCTCGAGGGAAAGCCACAGATCCCTTGATCCACGCGAAGGGAAGCGTGACACTGCTGCTACAGCTCGGGAGGAAAGCGCACGTGCATGCCCCCACTCGAGACGAGGACTGACTCCCCTGGGGAGACTCCAGAAGTACCCCAAGTTCCATGTCAGCACTGGAGAGGAATCCTCAGGTTCCGGCACCGACTCCACACAAGGTCTTATGCCGGCTTCCAGCCCCGTGGATCCAGGGAATTCGAAGGGTGGACGGCGTTGGCGTGGAAAGACTTGTTTATTTATTAATGTAAGATTAGATTAGGAAACTATATTGTAGTAAGAAGGTTAAGTGGAGGAAGAGGACTGAATAGCTTGGTTTACGCGGGACGGCCAATAAAATTCCAGACAAGGAATTTGCACCACCTACGTTGGGCCACCGGCACCCGCTTGAATATCTAAGGGTGCCTCGCCTTAAGCTCCCTTTCGTGTGGGTCTTAACAGCCAGGACAAGTAAGTAGACCTGGCGAGCCTCCGCACTCCAGGTGGAGATTCAGCCTGAAGTTAAAGTAAAGAGCAGAGAGAAGGAAAGGTAGAGAAGAAGAAAGAGTGAGAAAAGACACGGGGGGAGCCAGAGTCCCAAGAAACCAGGCTGAGAGACTAGTTCGAGAAGCTGGTCCGAGAAACTGGCCCCGGCCCCTGGCCTCCTCCTTTATTGTTCAGAAGGCCTTTTATACTTTTGATAAAACATGGAGATCAATGGATAACACAAAATTATGTAGTGTTCGCAACCCAGATTCTTTCTGTATATCATTTTGTATACTAAAGGTCTCAGGTGATTTACATTATCTTCTGGCCAAGAGGCTTGTTAACACTTTTTGGCTCTCTTCCTTAATGAATGTTAATTTTGTTTCCCCTGAAGTGTTTTTCTTTAATCTGCATCTCCTTAAAGCATTAAAGTTACATCTCTATAGAACAAAGGTGCAGTGGGTTATAACAAAGAAGGTACTTAACTCAAAGATCTAATGTTGCTAATACCAGGTCTACTACTTGTTTTTCTATATACCAACTATATCTAATAATAAAGGATAATGAAAATTTGGCAGCAAGCATTGACCCAAAAAAATGAAACTTTTAATCAGTCCTATTCTAAAGATTTTGACTCCTCGGAAGCTCCTGCATTCCTAGGATGTTTTAAGCTTCCTGTGCCTCCTGCGGTCAGGAGGCCTCAAACAATCACAAGCGCAGCTGTACGAGTCCTACAGGCAGGCTAGAAAGCCATCAGAGGTTTTTTGGATTGAAACACTCTTTCAAATGCAGAAGACTAACGCCCTGAATTGACTTTTTCCAGAAAAGGCTCAGAAGAGTGAAAAAGCAGAGCACAAAAACCGGCAGATTTTTGTTGGGGTACATGATTAAAAATTTCCAGAGGGGTCCCTGAAGTCTGAGCATGCCTTGCGTATGTCAGCTTCCATCCTCATAACCTTGTCACGGCGGGCTTCCTCACACTGGCTCCCGGCAGTCTTAGGCCCGGCAACGACGGGAGAGGAATCCCGAGAGGCCCCGAGCAACTCGCATGCGGACTGGCCTTTCCTGAGGCCACCAGAGCGGGTCCCTGAGGTCCCCATCATAAGTAAAGAGCACGTGCCGCAACTTGAGGAAATCCAGGAGGTTCTCCTTTCCAGGCGAGATGAGGCGCATTTCCGCTGAGGTGTCTCGAGGCTAATCACACCTAACCTCTGGAACTTCTAAAGGGTTCTTTCACACCCTTGCTGCAACTCAAGAAGTTCCCCGACATACACTTCTGCACTCGAGAGGAAGCACGAGAGGCCCGCCCACATCCAGAGGAGCCCCGCTTCCACCTCATAGCTCGAGAGGAGGGATCCT
The DNA here is from genome assembly GCF_001704415.2 of Capra hircus. Lineage (NCBI taxonomy): Eukaryota > Metazoa > Chordata > Mammalia > Artiodactyla > Bovidae > Capra > Capra hircus. The sequence continues at coordinate 4,512 of NW_017196733.1, forward strand.
TTCCCTGAGTGGTCGGGGAATGAATTCCCGGACTCTGCCATAGCAGCTCAAGAGGGGGCGCTCTCCACAGGAAAGGCGAGAGGAACTCCAGGGTCGTTCCACCATTCCCAGAGTCCCCCAGATGTCTCAGTTCACTCCAGGGAAAACCTGTTTTCCCTGCACTGCCCTCGACTTTCAAGCCGAGGATCGACTCACACCACGGTGGCACGTGGGACAGCCCTGTGGGAAAGCCTCGTGGGAAAGCCTCGTGGGAATGCCTCGAGGGAAAGCCACAGATCACTTGATCCACGCGAAGGAAGCGTGACACTGCTGCTACAGCTCGGGAGGAAGCGCACGTGCATGCCCCCACTCGAGTTGAGGACTGACTCCCCTGGGGAGACTCCAGAAGTACCCCAAATCCAGGTCAGCACTGCAGAGGAATCCTCAGGTTCCGGCAGCGACTCCACAAAAGGTCGTAGGCCCCGGTATCTACGGGAATGGAATTCCGAGAGGCCCCAGAGCTACTCGCATGGGGACTGGCCTTTCCTGAGGCCACCATAGCGGGTTCCTGAGGTCTCCGTCATATGTTGAGAGCACCTGCCACAACTCGAGAAAATCCAGGAGGTTCTCCCCTCCAGGCGAGATGAGGCCCATTTCCGCTGAGGCGTCTCGAGGCTAATCACACGCTAACTTCTGGAACTTCCTATGGGTCTTTCACACCCTTGCTGCAACTCAAGAAGTTCCCCACATACCCGTCTCCACTCGAGAGGAAGCACGAGAGTCCCGCCCACATCCAGAGGAGCCCCGTTTCCGCCTCCTAGCTCGAGAGTAGGGATCCTTTCCCTGTGTGGTCGGGAAAGAATTCCCGGCATTCCTGACGCATCTCAAGAGGAGGCACTCTCCACAGGAAAGGCGAGAGGAACTCCAGGGTCGTGCCACCATTCCCAGAGTCCCCCAGATGTCTCAATCCATTCCAGGGAAACCTGTTTTCCCTGCACTGCCGTGACTTTCAAGCCGAGGATCGACTCACACCACGGTGGCTCGTGGAACAGCCCTGTTGGAAAGCCTCGTGGGAAAGCCTCGTGGGAAAGCCTCGAGGGAAAGCCATAGATCCCTTGATCCACGCGAAGGGAAGCGTGACACTGCTGCTACAGCTCGAGAGAAAGCGCACGTGCATGCCCCCACTCGTGACGAGGACTGACTTCCCTGGGGAAAACTCCAGAAGTACCCCAAATCCAGGTCAGCAGTGGAGAGGAAATCTCAGGTTCCGGCAGCGACTCAACACTAGGTCATAGGCCCCGGCAACTACGGGAGTGGAATCCGAGAGGCCCCGAGCAACTCGCATGGGGACTGGCCTTTCCTGAGGCCACCAGAGCGGGTCCCTGAGGTCCCTTGTAAGCCGAGAGCACCTGCAACAACTCGAGAAAATCCAGGAGGTTCTCCCCTCCAGGCGAGATGAGGCCCATTTCCGCTGAGGGCGTCTCGAGGCTAATCACACCTAACCTCTGAACTTCCAAAGGGTCCTTCACACCCTTGCTGCAACTCAAGAAGTTCCCCGACTTTCCCGTCTCCACTCGAGAGGAAGCACGAGAGTCCCGCCCACATCCAGAGGAGCCCCATTTCCCCCTCCTAGCTCGAGAGGAGGGATCCTTTCCCTGGCGTGTTCGGGAAAGAATTCCCGGCGATCCCGTCGCAATCTCAAGAGGAGGCGCTCTCCACAGGAAAGGCGAGAGGAACTCCAGGGTCGTGCCACCATTCCCCGAGTCCCCCAGATGTCTCAGTCCATTCCAAGAAACCTGTTTTCCTTACACTGCCTCCACTTTCAAGCCGAGGATCGACTCACACCACGGTGGCACGTGGGACAGCCCTGAGGGAAAGCCTCGTGGGAAAGCCTCGTGGGAAAGCCTCGTGGGAAAGCCTCGAGGGAAAGCCCCTGATCCCTTGATCCACGCGAAGGGAAGCGTGACACTGCTGCTACAGCTCGGCAGGAAATCGCACGTGCATGCCCCACTCGAGACGAGGACTGACTCCCCTGGGGAGACTCCAGAAGTACCCCAAGATCCATGTCAGCACTGGAGGAGGAATCCTCAGGTTCCGGCACCGACTAGACACAAGGTCTTAGGCCCCGGCATCGACGGGAGAGAATTCCCGAGAGGCCTCCGAACAACTCGCATGGGGACTGGCCTTTCCTGAGGCAACCAGAGCGGGTCCCTGAGGTCCCCGTCGTAAGTCGAGAGCACCTGTCGCAACTCGAGAAAATCCAGGAGGTTCTACCCTCCAGGCGAGATGAGGCTCATTTCCGCTGAGGTGTCTCGAGGCTAATCACACCTAACCTCTGGAAATTCCAACGGGGTCCTTCACACCCTTGCTGCAACTCAAGAAGTTCCCCGACATACCCGTCTCCACTAGAGAGGAAGTACGCCGAGTCCCGCCCACATCCAGAGGCATCCCCGTTTCCGCCTCCTAGCTCGAGAGGAGGGATCCCTTTCCCTGCGTGGTCGGGAAAGAATTCCCGGCGTTCCCGTCGCATCTCAAGAGGAGGCTCTCCACAGGAAAGGCGAGAGGAACTCCAGGGTCGTGCCACCATTCCCCAGAGTCCCCCAGATGACTCAGTCCATTCCAAGGAAACCTGTTTTCCCTGCACTGCCTCGACTTTCAAGCGAGGATCGACACACACCACGGTGGCACGCAGGGACAGCCCTGTGGGAAAGCCTCGTGGGGAAAGCCTGGTGGGAAAGCCTCATGGGAAAGCCTCGAGGGAAAGCCACAGATCCCATGATCCTCGCGAAGGCAAGCATGACACTGCTGCTACAGCTCGGGAGGAAAGCGCACGTGCATGCCCCCGCGAGACGAGGACTGACTCCCCTGGGGAGACTCCAGAAGTACCCCAAGATCCATGTCAGCACTGGAGAGGAATCCTCAGATTCTGGCACCGACTCCGCACAAGATTTTAGGCCCCAGCATCGAAGGGAGAGGAATCCCGAGAGGCCCCGAGCAACTCCCATGGGGACTGGCCTTTACTGAAGCCACCAGAGCAGGTCCCTGTGGTCCCCGTCGTAAGTCGAGAGCACTTGCCGCAACTCGAGAAAATCCAGGAGGTTTTCCCTCCAGGCGAGATGAGGCCCATTTCCGCTGAGGCGTCTCGAGGCTAATCATATCTAACATCTGGAACTTCCAAAGGGTCCTTCACACCCTTGCTGCAACTCAATAAGTTCCCCGACATACCCGTCTCCACTCGAGAGGAAGCACGAGAGTCACGCCCACATCCAGAGGAGCCCCGTTTCCGTCTCCTAGCTCGATAGGAGGGAACCTTTCCATGCGTGGTAGGGAAAGAATTTCCGGCATTCCCGTCGTATCTCAAGAGGAGGCGCTCTCCACAGGAAAGGCAAGAGGAACTCCAGGGTCGTGCCACCATTCCCAGAGTCCCCCAGATGTCTCTGTCCATTCCAGGGAAACCTGTTTTTCCTGCACTACCTCGACTTTCAAGCCAAGGATCGACTCACACCACGGTGGCACATGGAACAGCCCTGTGGGAAAGCCTCGTGGAAAGCCTCGTGGGAAAGCCTCGTGGGAAAGCCTCGAGGGAAAGCCACAGATCCCTTGATCCACACGAAGGGAAGCACGACACTGCTGCTACAGCTCGGGAGGAAAGCGCACGTGCATGCCCCACTCGAGACGAGGACTGACTCCCCTGCGGGAGACTCCAGAAGTACCCCAAGATCCATGTCAGCACTCGGAGAGGAATCCTCAGGTTCCGGCACTGACTCCACACAAGGTCTTAGACCCAGCATCGACGGAGAGGAATCCCGAGAGGCCCCCGAGCAACTCGCATGGGGACTGGCCTTTCCTGAGGCAACCAGAGCGGGGTCCCTGAGGTCCCCATCGTAAG
>NW_017196734.1:0-8378 GCF_001704415.2 Capra hircus
AAGCCGAGGATCGACTCACACCACGGTGGCACGTGGACAGCCTTGGGATAGTCTCGTGGGAGAGCCTCGTGGGAAAGCCTCGAGGGAAAGCCACACATCCCTTGATCCACGCAAAGGGAAGCGTGACACTGCTGCTATAGCTTGGGGGGAAAGGGCACGTGCATGCCCCCACTCGAGACGAGGACTGACTCCCCTGGGGAGACTCCAGAAGTACCCCAAGATCCATGTCAGCACTGGAGAGGAGTCCTCAGGATCCGACACCGACTCCACACAGGGTCTTAGGCCCTGGCATCGGACGGGAAAGGGTTCCCGAGAGGCCCCACATCAACTCTCATGGGGACTGGCCTTTCGTGAGGCCACCAGAGCGGGTCCCTAAGGTCCCCATCGTAAGTCGAGAGCACCTGCCGCAACTCGAGAAAATCCAGGAGGTTCTCCCCTCCAGGCGAGATGAGGCCCATTTCCGCTGAGGCGTCTCGAGGCTAATCACATCGAATATCTGCAAGTTTCAAAGGGTCCTTCACACCCTTGCTGCAACTCAAGAAGTTCCCCGACATACCGGTCTCCACTCGAGAGGAAGCACGAGAGTCCCGCCCACATCCAGAGGAGCCCGTTTTCCGACTCCTTGCTCGAGAGGATGTATACTTTCCCTGTGTGGTCGGGAAAGAATTCCCGGCATTCCCGTCGCATCTCAAAAGGAGGCGCTCTCCACAGGAAAGGCGAGAGGAACTCCAGGGTAGTTCCACCATTCCCCGAGTCCCCCAGGTATATCAGTCCATTCCAGGGAAACCTGTTTTCCCTGCACTGCCTCGACTTTCAAGGCGACGATCGACTCACACCACGTTGGCACATGGGACTGCCCTGTGGGAAAGCCTCGTGGGAAAGCCTCAATCGAAAGCCACAGATCCCTTGATCCACGCCTATGAATGCATGACACTGCTGGTATAGCTCGGGAGGAATGCGAACGTGCATGCCCCCACTCGAGACGAGGACTGACTCCCCTGGGGAGACTCCAGAAGTACCCCAAGATCCATGTCGGCACTGGAGAGGAATCCTCAGGATCACGCACTGACTCCACACAAGGTCTTAGGCCCCGGCATCAACGGGAGAGGAATCCCGAGAGGCCCCCCGAGCAACTCGCACGGGGACTGGCCTTTCCTTAGGCCACCAGAGCGGGTCCTGGAGGTCCCCGTCGTAAGTCGAGAGCACCTGCCGCAACTCGAGAAAATCCAGGAGGTTCTCCCCTCCAGGCGAAATGAGACCCATTTCCACTGCGGTGTCTCTAGGCTAATCACATCTAACATTTGGAATTTCAAAAGGGTCCGTCACACCCTTGCTGCAACTCAAGAAGTTCCCCGACATAACTGTCTCCACTCGAGAGGAAGCACGAGATTCCCGCCAATATCCACAGGAGCCCTGTTTCCGCCTCCTAGATCGAGAGGAGGGATCCTTTCCCTGCGTGGTGGGGAAAGAATTCCCGGCATTCCCGTCGCATCTCAAGAGGAGGCGCTCTCCACAGGAAAGGCGAGAGGAACTCCAGGGTCGTGCCACCATTCCCAGAGTCCCCCAGATGTCTCAGTCCATTCCAGGGAAACCTGTTTTCCCTGCACTGCCTCGATTTTCAAGCCGAGGATCGACTCACACCACGGTGGCATGTGGGACAGCCTTGAGGGCAAGCCTCGTGGGAAAGCCTCGTGGGGAAGCCTCGAGGGAAAGCCACAGATTCCTTGATCCACGCGAAGGGAAGTGCGACATTGCTGCTACAGCTCGGGAGGAAAGCACACGTGCATGCCCCCACTCGAGACGAGCACTGACTCCCCTGGCGAGACTCCAGAAGTACCCCAAGATCCAAGTCAGGACTGGAGAGGAATCCTCAGGTTCCGGCACCGACTCCACACAAGGTCTTAGGTCCCGGCATCGACGGGAGAGGATTCCCGAGAGTCCCTCGAGCAACTCGTATTTTGACAGGCCTTTCCTGAGGCCACCAGAGCATGTCCCTGAGGTCCCCGTCGTAACTCGAGACCTCCTGCCGCAACTCGAGAAAATCCAGGAGGTTCTCCCCTCCAGGCGAGATGAGGCCCATTTCCGCTGAGGCGTCTCGAGGCTCATCACACCTAACCTCTGGAACTTACAAAGGGTCCTTCACACCCTTGCTGCAACTCAAGAAATTCCCCGACATGCCCGTCTCCACTCGAGAGGAAGCACGAGAGTTCCGCCAATATCCAGAGGAGCCCCGTTTCCGCCTCCTAGCTCGAGAGGAGGGATCCTTTCCCTGCGTGGTCGCGAAAGAATTCCCGTTGTTCCCGTCGCATTTCAAGAGGAGGCGCTCTCCACAGGAAAGGTGAGAGGAACTCCAGGGTCGTGCCACCATTCCCAGAGTCCCCCAGATGTCTCAGTCCATTCCAGGGAAACCTGTTTTCCCTGAACTGCCTCGACTTTCAAGCCGAGGATCGACTCACACCACGGTGGCACGTGGGACAGCCCTGTGGGAAAGCTTCGTGGGAAAGCCTCGTGGGAAAGCCTCGAGGGAAAGCCACCGATCCCTTGATCCACGCGAAGGGAAGCGTGACACTGCTGCTACAGCTCGGGAGGAAAGTGCACGTGCATGCCCCGACTCGAGACGAGGACTGACTCCCCAGGGGAGACTCCAGAAGTACCCCAATATCCATGTCAGCACTGGAGAGGAATCCTCAGGTTCCGGCACCGACTCCACACAAGGTCTTAGGCCCCGGCAACGACGGTAGAGGAACCCTGATAGGCCCCCCAGCAACTCGCCTGGGGACTGGCCTTTCCTGAGGCCACCAGAACGGGTCCCTGAGGTCCCTATCGTACGTCGAGAACAACTGCCGCAACTCGAGATAATCCAAGAGGTTCTCCCCTCCAGGCGAGATGAGGCCCATTTCCGCTGAGGAGTCTCCAGGCTAATCACATCTAAAATCTGGAACTTCCAAAGGGTCCTTCACACCCTTGCTGCAACTCAAGAAGTTCCCCACATACCCGTCTCCACCGAGAGGAAGCACGAGAGTCCCGCCCACATCCAGAGTAGCCACGTTTCCCCCTCATAGCTGGAGAGAAGGGATCCTTTCCCTGCGTGGACGGGAACGAATCCCCGGCGTTCCCGTCGCATCTCAAGAGGAGGCGCTCTCCACAGGAAAGGCGAGAGGAACTCCACGGTGCAGCCACCATTCCCAGAGTCCCCCAGATGTCTCAGTCCATTCCAGGGAAGCCTGTGTTCCCTGCACTGCCTCGACTTTCAAGCCGACGATCGACTCACACCACGGTGGCACGTGGAGCAGCCCTGTGGGAAAGCTTCGTGGGAAAGCTTCGTGGGAAAGCCTCGTGGGAAAGCCTCGAGGGAAAGCCCCTGATCCCCTGATCTTCGCGAAGGGAAGCGTGACACTGCTGCTACAGCACGGGAGGAAAGCGCACGTGCATGCCCCCACTCGAGACGAGGACTGACTCCCCTGGGGAGACTCCAGAAGTACCCCAAGATGCATGTCAGCACAGGAGAGGAATACTCAGGATCCGACACCGACTCCACACAAGGTCTGAGGCCCTGGCATCGACGGGAAAGGAATCCCGAGAGGCCCCACAGCAACTCTCATGGGGACTGGCATTTCTTGAGGCCACCAGAGCGGGTCCCTGAGGTCCCTGTCGTAAGTCGAGAGCACCTGCCGCAACTCGAGAAAATCCAGGAGGTTCTCCCCTCCAGCCGAGATGAGGCCCATTTCCGCTGAGGCGTCTCGAGGCTAATCACACCTAACCTCTGGAACTTCCTAAGGGTCCTTCACACCCTTGCTGCAACTCAAGAAGTTCCCCGACATACCCGTCTCCACTCGAGAGGAAGCACGAGAGTCCCGCTCACATCCAGAGGAGCCCCTTGTCGCCTCCTTGCTCGAGAGGAGGGATCCTTTCCCTGCCTGGTAGGGAAAGAATTCCTGGCGTTCCCGTCGCATCTCACGAGGAGGCGCTCTCCACAGGAAAGGCGAGAGGAACTCCAGGGTCGTGCCACCATTCCAAGATCCCCCAGATGTCTCAGTCCATTCCAGGGAAACCTGTTTTCCCTGCACTGCCTCGACTTTCAAGCCGAGGATCGACTCACACCATGGTGGCACGTGGAGCAGCCCTGTGGGAAAGCCTCGTGGGAAAGCCTCGTTGGAAAGCCTCGAGGGAAAGCCCCTGATCCCTTGATCCTCACGAATGGAAGCGTGACACTGCTGCTACAGCTCGGGAGGAAAGCGCACGTGCATGCCCCGACTCGAGACGAGGACTGACTCCCCTGGGGGACTCCAGAAGTACCCCAAGATCCATGTCAGTACTGGATAGAAATCCTCAGTTCCGGCACCTTCTCCACACAAGATCTTAGGCCATGGCATCGACGGGAGAGAAATCCCGAGAGGCCCCCGAGCAATTCGCATGGGGACTGGCCTTTCCTGAGGCCACCAGAGCGGGTCCCTGAGGTCCCCGTCGTAAGTCGAGAGCACCTGCCGCAACGCGAGACAATCCAGGAGGTTCTCCCCTCCAGGCGAGATGAGGCCCATTTCCGCTGAGGCGTCTCGAGGCTAATCACACCTAACCTCTGGAACTTCCGAAGGGTCATTCACACCCTTGCTGCAACTCAAGAAGTTCCCCGACATACCCGGCTCCAATTGAGAGGAAGCACGAGAGTTCCCCCCACATCCAAAGGAGCCCCATTTCCGCCTCCAAGCTCGAGAGGAGGGATCCTTTCCCATCGTGGTCGGGAATGAATTCCCCGCGTTCCCGTCGCAACTCAAGAAGAGGCACTCTCCACAGGAAAGGCGAGAGGAACTCCTGGGTCGTGCCACCATTCCCAGAGTCCCCCAGATGTCTCAGTCCATTCTAGGGAAACCAGTTTTCCCTGCACTGCCTCGACTTTCAAGCCGAGGATCGACTCACACCACGGTGGCACGTGGGACAGCCTTGTGGGATAGTCTCGTGGGAGAGCCTCGTGGGAAAGCCTCGAGGGAAAGCCACACATCCCTTGATCCACGCAAAGGGAAGCGTGACACTGCTGCTATAGCTTGGGGGGAAAGGGCACGTGCATGCCCCCACTCGAGACGAGGACTGACTCCCCTGGGGAGACTCCAGAAGTACCCCAAGATCCATGTCAGCACTGGAGAGGAGTCCTCAGGATCCGACACCGACTCCACACAGGGTCTTAGGCCCTGGCATCGACGGGAAAGGGTTCCCGAGAGGCCCCACATCAACTCTCATGGGGACTGGCCTTTCGTGAGGCCACCAGAGCGGGTCCCTAAGGTCCCCATCGTAAGTCGAGAGCACCTGCCGCAACTCGAGAAAATCCAGGAGGTTCTCCCCTCCAGGCGAGATGAGGCCCATTTCCGCTGAGGCGTCTCGAGGCTAATCACATCGAATATCTGCAAGTTTCAAAGGGTCCTTCACACCCTTGCTGCAACTCAAGAAGTTCCCCGACATACCGGTCTCCACTCGAGAGGAAGCACGAGAGTCCCGCCCACATCCAGAGGAGCCCGTTTTCCGACTCCTTGCTCGAGAGGATGTATACTTTCCCTGTGTGGTCGGGAAAGAATTCCCGGCATTCCCGTCGCATCTCAAAAGGAGGCGCTCTCCACAGGAAAGGCGAGAGGAACTCCAGGGTAGTTCCACCATTCCCCGAGTCCCCCAGGTATATCAGTCCATTCCAGGGAAACCTGTTTTCCCTGCACTGCCTCGACTTTCAAGGCGACGATCGACTCACACCACGTTGGCACATGGGACTGCCCTGTGGGAAAGCCTCGTGGGAAAGCCTCAATCGAAAGCCACAGATCCCTTGATCCACGCCTATGAATGCATGACACTGCTGGTATAGCTCGGGAGGAATGCGAACGTGCATGCCCCCACTCGAGACGAGGACTGACTCCCCTGGGGAGACTCCAGAAGTACCCCAAGATCCATGTCGGCACTGGAGAGGAATCCTCAGGATCACGCACTGACTCCACACAAGGTCTTAGGCCCCGGCATCAACGGGAGAGGAATCCCGAGAGGCCCCCGAGCAACTCGCACGGGGACTGGCCTTTCCTTAGGCCACCAGAGCGGGTCCTGGAGGTCCCCGTCGTAAGTCGAGAGCACCTGCCGCAACTCGAGAAAATCCAGGAGGTTCTCCCCTCCAGGCGAAATGAGACCCATTTCCACTGCGGTGTCTCTAGGCTAATCACATCTAACATTTGGAATTTCAAAAGGGTCCGTCACACCCTTGCTGCAACTCAAGAAGTTCCCCGACATAACTGTCTCCACTCGAGAGGAAGCACGAGATTCCCGCCAATATCCACAGGAGCCCTGTTTCCGCCTCCTAGATCGAGAGGAGGGATCCTTTCCCTGCGTGGTGGGGAAAGAATTCCCGGCATTCCCGTCGCATCTCAAGAGGAGGCGCTCTCCACAGGAAAGGCGAGAGGAACTCCAGGGGTCGTGCCACCATTCCCAGAGTCCCCCAGATGTCTCAGTCCATTCCAGGGAAACCTGTTTTCCCTGCACTGCCTCGATTTTCAAGCCGAGGATCGACTCACACCACGGTGGCATGTGGGACAGCCTTGAGGGCAAGCCTCGTGGGAAAGCCTCGTGGGGAAGCCTCGAGGGAAAGCCACAGATTCCTTGATCCACGCGAAGGGAAGTGCGACATTGCTGCTACAGCTCGGGAGGAAAGCACACGTGCATGCCCCCACTCGAGACGAGCACTGACTCCCCTGGCGAGACTCCAGAAGTACCCCAAGATCCAAGTCAGGACTGGAGAGGAATCCTCAGGTTCCGGCACCGACTCCACACAAGGTCTTAGGTCCCGGCATCGACGGGAGAGGATTCCCGAGAGTCCCTCGAGCAACTCGTATTTTGACAGGCCTTTCCTGAGGCCACCAGAGCATGTCCCTGAGGTCCCCGTCGTAACTCGAGACCTCCTGCCGCAACTCGAGAAAATCCAGGAGGTTCTCCCCTCCAGGCGAGATGAGGCCATTTCCGCTGAGGCGTCTCGAGGCTCATCACACCTAACCTCTGGAACTTACAAAGGGTCCTTCACACCCTTGCTGCAACTCAAGAAATTCCCCGACATGCCCGTCTCCACTCGAGAGGAAGCACGAGAGTTCCGCCAATATCCAGAGGAGCCCCGTTTCCGCCTCCTAGCTCGAGAGGAGGGATCCTTTCCCTGCGTGGTCGCGAAAGAATTCCCGTTGTTCCCGTCGCATTTCAAGAGGAGGCGCTCTCCACAGGAAAGGTGAGAGGAACTCCAGGGTCGTGCCACCATTCCCAGAGTCCCCCAGATGTCTCAGTCCATTCCAGGGAAACCTGTTTTCCCTGAACTGCCTCGACTTTCAAGCCGAGGATCGACTCACACCACGGTGGCACGTGGGACAGCCCTGTGGGAAAGCTTCGTGGGAAAGCCTCGTGGGAAAGCCTCGAGGGAAAGCCACCGATCCCTTGATCCACGCGAAGGGAAGCGTGACACTGCTGCTACAGCTCGGGAGGAAAGTGCACGTGCATGCCCCGACTCGAGACGAGGACTGACTCCCCAGGGGAGACTCCAGAAGTACCCCAATATCCATGTCAGCACTGGAGAGGAATCCTCAGGTTCCGGCACCGACTCCACACAAGGTCTTAGGCCCGGCAACGACGGTAGAGGAACCCTGATAGGCCCCCCAGCAACTCGCCTGGGGACTGGCCTTTCCTGAGGCCACCAGAACGGGTCCCTGAGGTCCCTATCGTACGTCGAGAACAACTGCCGCAACTCGAGATAATCCAAGAGGTTCCCCTCCAGGCGAGATGAGGCCCATTTCCGCTGAGGAGTCTCCAGGCTAATCACATCTAAAATCTGGAACTTCCAAAGGGTCCTTCACACCCTTGCTGCAACTCAAGAAGTTCCCCACATACCGTCTTCCACCGAGAGGAAGCACGAGAGTCCCGCCCACATCCAGAGTAGCCACGTTTCCCCCTCATAGCTGGAGAGAAGGGATCCTTTCCCTGCGTGGACGGGAACGAATCCCCGGCGTTCCCGTCGCATCTCAAGAGGAGGCGCTCTCCACAGGAAAGGCGAGAGGAACTCCACGGTGCAGCCACCATTCCCAGAGTCCCCCAGATGTCTCAGTCCATTCCAGGGAAGCCTGTGTTCCCTGCACTGCCTCGACTTTCAAGCCGACGATCGACTCACCACGGTGGCACGTGGCAGCCTGTGGGAAAAGCCTTCGTGGGAAAGCTTCGTGGGAAAGCTTCGTGGGAAAGCCTCGAGGGAAAGCCCGCTGATCCCCTGATCTTCGCGAAGGGAAGCGTGACACTGCTGCTACAGCACGGGAGGAAAGCGCACGTGCATGCCCCCACTCGAGACGACTGGAGTCTCCCCAGAGGGGAGATCAGTCCTCGTCTCC
>NW_017196735.1:0-8378 GCF_001704415.2 Capra hircus
ACACTGCTGCTACAGCTAGGAGAAAAGCGCACGGCATGCCCCCACTCGAGACGAGGACTGACTCCCCTGGGGAGACTCTAGAAGTACCCAAGATGCATGTCAACACTGGAGAGGAATCCTCAGTTTCTGGCACCGACTCCACACAAGGTCTTAGGACCCATCGAAGGAGAGGAATCCCGAGAGGCCCCCGAGCAACTCGCATGGGGACTGGCCTTTCCTGAGGCCACCAGAGCGGGTCCCTGAGGTCCCCGTCGTAAGTCGAAAGCACCTGCCTCAACTCGAGAAAAAACCAGGTGGTTCTCCCTCCAGGCGAGATGAGGACCATTTCCGCTGAGGCTTCTCGAGGCTAATCACACCTAACCTCTGGAACTTACAAAGGGTCCTTCACACCCTTGTTCCAACTCAAGAAGTTCCCCGACTTACCCGGCTCCACTAGAAAGGAAGCACGAGAGTCCCGCCCACATCCAGAGGAGACCCGTTTCTGCCTCCAAGCTCGAGAGGAGGGATCCTTTCCTGCGTGGTCGGGAAAGAATTCCCGGCGTTCCGTCGCATCTCAGAGGAGGCGCTCTCCACAAGAAAGGCGAGAGGAACTCCAGGGTCGTGCCGCATTCCCAGAGTCCCCCAGATGTCTCAGTCCATTCCAGGGAAATCTGTTTTCCCTGCACTGCCTCGACTTTCAAGCCGAGGATCGACTCACTCCACGGTGGCACTTGGAACAGAGCTGTGGGAAAGCCTCGTGGGAAGCCTCGAGGGAAAGCCACAGATCCCTTGATCCAAGTGAAGGAAAGCTTGACACTGCTGCTACAGCTCGGGAGGAAAGCGAACGTGCACGCCCCACTCGAGACGAGGACTGACTCCCCTGGGGAGACTCCAGAAGTACCTCAAGATCCATGTCAGCACTGGAGAGGAACCTCAGGTTCTGACACCGACTCCACACATGGTCTTTCGCCCCGGCATGGACGGGAGAGGAATCCCGAGAGGCCCCTGAGCAACTCGCATGGGGATTGGCCTTTCCTGAGGCCACCAGAGCAGGTCCCTGAGGTCCCCGTCGTAAGTCGAGAGCACCTGCCCAACTCGAGAAAATACACGAGGTTCTCCCCTCCAGGCGAGATGAGGCCATTTCCGCTGAGGCGTCTCGAGGCTAATCACACCTAACATCTGGAACTTCCAAAGGGTCCTTCACACCCTTGCTGCAACTCAAGAAGTTGCCCGACATACCTGTCTCCACTCGAGAGGAAGCACGAGAGTCCCGCCCACATCCAGAGGAGCCCCGTTTCCGCCTCCTTGCTCGAGAGACAGGTTCCTTTCGCTGCGTGGTCGGGAAAGAATTCCCGGCGTTCCTGTCGCATCTCAAGAGGAGGCACTCTCCACAGGAAAGGCGAGAGGAACTCCAAGGTCGTGCCACCATTCCAGAGTCCTCCAGATATCTCAGTCCATTCCAGGGAAACTTGTTTTCCCTGCACTGCGTCGACTTTCAAGCCGAGGATCGACGCACACCACGGTGGCACGTGGGACAGTCCTGTGGGAAAGCCTCAAGGGAAAGCCCCTGATGCCTTGATCCACGCGAAGGGAAGCGTGACACTGCTGCTACAGCTCGGGAGGAAAGAGCACCTGCATGTCCCCACTCGAGACGAGGACTGACTCCCCTGGGGAGACTTCAGAAGTACCCCAAGATCCATGTCAGCACTGGAGAGGAATCCACAGGTTTCGGCACCGACTCCACTCAAGGTCTTAGGCCCGGCATCGAGGGGAGAGAATCCCGAGAGGCCCCCGAGCAACTCGCATGGGGACTGGCCTCTCCTGAGGCAACCAGAGCGGGTCTCTGAGGTCCCCATCGTAAGTCGAAAGCACCTGCCGCAACTAGAGAAAGTCGAGGAGGTTCTCCCCTCCAGGCGAGATGAGGCCATTTCCGCTGAGGCGTCTCAAGGCTAATCACATCTAACGTCTGGAACTTCCAAAGCGTCCTTCACACCCTCGCTGCAACTCAAGAAGTTCCCCGACATACCCGTCTCCTCTCGAGAAAAAGCACGAGAATCCCGGCCACATCCAGAGGAGCCCCGTTTCCGCCTCCTAGCTCAAGAGGAGGGATCCTTTCCCTGCGAGGTGGGGAAAGAATTCCCAGCGTTCCCGTCGCATCTCAAGAGGAGGCGCTCTCCACAGGAAAGGCGAGAGGAACTCCAGGGTCATGCCACCATTCCCAGAGTCGCCCTGATGTCTCAGTCCATTCCAGGGAAACCTGTTTTCCCTGCACTGCCTCGACTTTCAAGCCGAGGATCGACTCACACCACCGGTGGCACGTGGGACAGCCCTGTGGGAAAGCCTCGTGGGAAAGCCTCCAGGGAAAGCCACAGATCCCTTGATCCACGCCAAGGAAGCGTGACCACTGCTGCTTCAGCTCGGGAGCAAATCTCACGTGGATGCCGCAACTCGAGACAAGGACTGAGTCCCCTGGGTAGGCTCCAGAAGTTCCCAAGATCCATGTCAGCACTGGGAGAGTAATCCTCAGCTTCCGAAACCAAATTCCACACATGGTCTTAAGCACCGGCATCGACGGGGAGAGGAATCCCGGAGAGGCCCCTGAGCAACTCACATGGGGTTTGGCCTTTCCTGAGGCCACCAGAGCATGTCCCTGAGGTCCCCGTCGTAAGTCGAGAGCACCTGCCGCAACTCGAGAAAATCCAGGAGGTTCTCCCCTCCAGGGGAGATGAGGCCCATTTCCGCTGAGGCTTCTAGAGGCTAATCACACCTAACTTCTGGAACTTCCAAAGGGTCCTTCTCACCCTTGCTACAACTCAAGAAGTTCCCCGGCATACCCGACTCCACTCAAGATGAAGCACGAGAGTCCCGCCCACGTCCAGAGGAGACCCGTTTCCGCCTCCTTGCTCGAGAGACGGGTTCCTTTCACTGCGTGGTCGGGAAAGAATTCCCGGCATTCCTGTCGCATCTCAAGAGGAGGCACTCTCCACAGGAAAGGCGTGAGGAACTCCAGGGTTGTGCCACCATTCCCAGAGTCCTCCAGATATCTCAGTCCATTCCAGGGAAACCTGTTTTCCCTGCACTGTTTCGACTTTCAAGCCGAGTATCGACTCACACCACCGGTGGCACGTGGGACAGCCCTATGGGAAAGCCTCGTGGGAAAGCCTCCTGGGAAAGGCTCGAGGGAAAGCCACTGATCCCTTGATCCACGTGAAGGGAAGCGAGACACTGCTGCTATGGCTCGGGAGGAAAGCGTACGTGCATGCCCCCACACGAGACGAGGACTGACTCCCCTGGGGAGACTCCAGAAGTACCCCAAGATCCATGCCAGCACTGGAGAGGAATACTCAGGTTCCGGCACCGTCTCCCACACTAGGTCTTAGGCCCCAGCATCTACGGAGAGGAATCCCGAGAGGCCCCCGAGCAACTCGCATGGGGACTGGCCTTTCCTGAGGCCACCAGAGCGGGTTCTGACGTCCCTGTCGTAAGACGAGAGCACCTGCCGCAACTCGAGAAAATCCAGGAGGTTCGCCACTCCAGGCGAGATGAGGCCCATTTCTGCTGAGACGTCTGGAGGCTAATCACATCTAACCTCTAGAACTTCCAAAGGGTCCTTCACACCCTTGCTGCAACTCAAGAAGTTCCCCGACATACCCGTCTCCACTCGAGAGGAAGCACGAGAGTCCCGCCCACATCCCAGAGGAGCACCGTGTCCGCCTCCTTGCTGGAGAGGAGGGATCCTTTCCCTGCGTGGTCTGGAAAGAATTCCCGGCGTTCCCGTCGCATTTCAAGAGGAGGCGCTCTCCACAGAAAATGCGAGAGGAACTCCAGGGTCGTGCCACCATTCCCAGAGTCCCCCAGATGTCTCAGTGCATTCCAGGGAAACCTGTTTTCCCTGCACTGCCTCTACTTTCAAGCCGAGGATCGACTCACACGACTGTGGCACGTGGGACATCCCTGTGGGAAAGCCCCGCGGGAAAGCCACAGATCCCTTGATCCACGCGAAGGGAAGAGTGACACTGCTGCTACAGCTCGGGAGGAAAGCGCACGTGCATGCCCCCACGCGAGACGAGAACTGACTTCCCTGGGGAGACTCCGGAAGTACCGCAAGATCCATGTCAGCACTGGAGAGGAATCCTCAGGTTCCGGCACCGACTCCACGCAAGGTCTTAGGCCCGGGCATCGAAGGGAGAGGATTCCCGAGAGGCCCTCAAGCAACTCGCATAGGGACTGGCCTTTCCTGAGGCCACCAGAGCGGGTCCCTGAGGTCCCCATCTTAAGTCGAGAGCACCTGCCAAACTCGAGAAAATCCAGGAGGTTCTCCCCTCCAGGCGAGATGAGGCCCATTTGCGCTGAGGCTTCTCGAGGCTAATCACACCTAACCTCTGGAACTTCCAAAGGGTCCTTCACACCCTTGATGCAACTCAAGAAGTTACCCGAAATACCCGTCTCCACTCGAGAGCAAGCACGAGAGTTCCGCCCACATCCAGAGGAGCGCCGTTTCCGCCTCCTAGCTCGAGAGGAGGGATCCTTTCCCTGCGTGGTCGGGAAAGAATTCCCGGCGTTCCTGTCGCATCTCAAGAGGAGGCACTCTCCACAGGAAAGGCGTGAGGAACTCCAGGGTTGTGCCACCATTCCCAGAGTCCTCCAGATATCTCAGTCCATTCCAGGGAAACCTGTTTTCCCTGCACTGTTTAGACTTTCAAGCCGAGGATCGATTCACACCACGGTGGCACGTGGGACAGCCCTATGGGAAAGCCTCGTGGGAAAGCCTCCTGGGAAAGGCTTGAGGGAAAGCCACTGATCCCTTGATCCACGTGAAGGGAAGGGTGACACTGCTGCTACAGCTCGGGAGGAAAGCGTACGTGCATGCCCCCACTCGAGACGAGGACTGAGTCCCCTGGGGAGACTCCAGAAGTACTCCAAGATCCATGTCAGCATTGGAGAGGAATCCTCAGGTTCCGGCACCGACTCCACACAAGGTCTTAGGACCGGCATCGACGGGAGAGGAATCCCGAGAGGCCCCCGAGGCAACTCGCATGGTGACTGGCCTTTCCTGAGGCCACCAGAGCGGGTCTCTGAGGTCCCCGACCTAAGTCGAGAGCACCTGCCGCAACTCGAGAAAATCCAGGAGGTTCTCCCCTCCAGGAGAGATAAGGCCCATTCCGCTGAGGCGTCTCAAGGCTAATCACACCTAACCTCTGGAACTTCCAAAAGGTCCTTCACACCCTTGCTGAAACTCAGGAAGTTCCCGTGCATACCCGTCTCCACTCGAGAGGAAGCACGAATGTCCCGCCCACATCCAGAGGAGCCCCGTTTCCGCCTCCTAGCTCGAGAGGAGCGATCCATTCCCTGCATGGTCGGAAAAGAATTCCCGGCGTTGCCATCGCATCTCAAGAGTAGGCACTCTCCACGGGAAAGGCGAGAGGAACTCCAGGGGTCTTGCTTACCATTCCCAGAGTCCTCCAGATGTCTAAGTCCATTCAAGGGAAACCTGTTTTCCCTGCACTGTTTCGACTTTCAAGCAGAGGATCGACTCACACCACGGTGCCACGTGGGACAGCCCTGTGGGAAAGCCTCGTGGGAAAGCCTCGTGGGAAAGCTCGAGGGAAAGCCACGGATCCCTTGATCCACGCGAAGGGAAGCGTTACAATGCTGCTACAGCTCGAGAGTAAAGCGCACTTGTATGACCCCACTCGAGACGAGGACTGAAACCACTGGGGACAGTCCAGAAGTTCCCCAAGATCCATTTCAGCACTGGAGAGGAATCCTCAGGTTCCGGAACCGACTCCACACAATGTCTTAGGCCCCGGCATCGACGGGAGAGGAATCCCGAGAGGTCCCCGAGCAACTCGCATGGGGACTGGCCTTTCCTGAGGCCTCCAGAGCCGGTCCCTGAGGAAAACGTCTTAAGTCGAGAGCACCTGCCGCAACTCGAGAAAATCCAGGAGGTTTCTCCCCTCTAGGCGAGATGAGGCCCATTTCCGCTGAGGTGTCTCGAGGCTAATCACACCTAACCTCTGGAACTTCCAAAGGGTCCTTCACACCCTTGCTGCAACTCAAGAAGTTCCCCGACTTACCCGGCTCCACTCGAGAGGAAGCAGGAGAGTCCCGCCCACATCCAGAGGAGACCCGTTTCTGCCTCATAGCTCAAGAGGAGGGATCCTTTCCCTGCGTGGTCAGGAAAGAATTCCACGTGTTCCCGTTGCATCTCAAGAGGAGTCCGCTCTCCACAGGAAAGGCGAGAGGAACTCCAGGGTCGTGCCACCATTCCCTGAGTCCCCCAGATGTCTCAGTCTATTCCAGGAAACCTGTTTTCCCTGCACTGCCTCGACTTTCAAGCCGAGGATCGACTCACACCACGGTGGCACGTGGGACAGCCCTGTGGGAAAGCCTCTTGGCAAACCACAGTAACCTTGATCCACGCGAAGGGAAGCGTGACACTGCTGCTACAGCTCGGGAGGAAAGCTCACGTGCATGCCCCCACTCGAGACGAGGACTGACTCTACTGGGGAGACTCCAGGAGTTCACCAAGATACATGTCGGCACTGCAGAGGAATCCTCAGTTTCCCAGTACCGACTCCACACAAGGTCTTAGGCCCCGGCATTAACGGGAGAGGAATCCCAAGAGGCCCCCGAGCAACTCGCATGGGGACTGGCCTTTCCTGAGGCGACCAGAGCGGGTCCCTGAGGTCCCCGTCGTTAGTCGAGAGCACCTGCCGCAACTCCAGAAAATCCAGGAGGTTCTCCCCTCAGGCGAGATGAGGCCCATTTCCGCTGAGGTGTCTCGAGGCTAATCACACCTAAACTCTGGAACTGCCAAAGCTTCCTTCACACCCTTGCTGCAACTCAAGAAGTTCCCCGACATACCCGTCGCCACTCGAGAGGAAGCACGAGAGTCCCACCCACATCCAGAGCAGTCCCGCTTCCGCCTCCTAGCTCGAGAGGAGGGATCCTTTCCCTGCGTGGTCGGGACAGAATTCCCCGGCGTTCCCGTCGCATCTCAAGAGGAGTCGCTTTCCACAGGAAAGGCGAGAGGAACTTCAGAGTCGTACCACCATTCTCAGAGTCCCCCAGATGTGTCCGTCCATTCCAGGGAAACCTGTTTCCCTGCACTGCCTCGACTTTCAAGCCGAGGATCGACTCACACCAAGGTGGCACGTGGGACAGCCCTGTGGGAAAGCCTCGTGGGAAAGCCACAGATCCCTTGATCCACGCGAAGGGAAGCGTGACACTGCTGCTACAGCTCGGGAGGAAATCGCATGTGCATGCCCCCACTCGAGACGAGGACTGACTCCCCTGGGGAGACTCCAGAAGTACCCCAAGATCCATGTCAGCACTTGAGTGGAATCCTCAGGTTCTGGCACCCACTCCACACAAGGTCTTAGGCCCCGGCAACGACGGGAGAGGAACCCGAGAGGCCCCCCGAGCAACACGCATGGGGACTGGCCTTTCCTGAGGCCTCCAGAGCGGGTCCCTGAGGACAACGTCTTAAGAAGAGAGCACCTGCCGCAACTCGAGAAAATCCAGGAGGTTCCACCCTCCAGGCGAGATGAGGCCCATTTCCGCTGAGGTGTCTCGAGGCTAATCACATTTACCCTCTGGAACTTCCAAAGGGTCCTTCACACCCTTGCTGGCAACTCAAGAAGTTCCCCAACATACCCGACTCCACCCGAGAGGAAGCACGAGAGTTCCGCCCACATCCAGAGGAGCTCCGTTTCCGCCTCCTTGCTCGAGAGACGGGTTCCTTTCGCTGCTGGTCGGGAAAGAATTCCCGGCGTTCCTGTCGCATCTCAAGTGGAGGCACTCTCCACAGGAAAGGCGAGAGGAACTCCAGGGTCGTGCCACCATTCCCAGAGTCCTCCAGATATCTCAGTCCATTCCAGGGAAACCTGTTTCCCTGCACTGTTTCGACTTTCAAGCCGAGGATCGACTCACACCACGGTGGCACGTGGGAGAGCCCTGTGGGAAGCGTCGTGGGAAAGCACGTGGGAAAGCCTCGAGGGAAAGCCACATATCCTTGATCCACGCGAAGGGAAGCGTGACACTGCTGCTACAGCTCGGGGAAATCGCACGTGCATACCCCACTCGAGACGAGGACTGACTCCCCTGGGGAGACTCCAGAAGTAACCCAAGATCCATGTCAGCAATGGAGAGGAATCCTCAGGTTCTGGCACCCACTCCACACAGGGTCTTAGGACCCGGCAACGACGGAGAGGAATCCCGAGAGGCCCCGAGCAACTCGAAAGGGGACTGGCCTTTCCTGAGGCCTCCAGAGCGGGTCCCTGAGGACAACGTCTTAAGTCGAGAGCACTTGCCGCAACTCGAGAAAATGCAGGAGGTTCTACCCTCCAGGCGAGATGAGGCCCATTTCCGCTGAGGCGTCTGGAGGCTAATCATAT
>NW_017196736.1:0-8378 GCF_001704415.2 Capra hircus
GCTAATCACACCTAACCTTGGAACGTCCAAAGGGTCTTTCAAACGCTTGCTGTCACTCAAGAAGATCCCAACATACCCGTCTCCACTTGAGAGGAAAGCACGAGAGCCCGCCCACATCCAGAGGAGCCCCGTTTCCGCCTCCTAGCTCGATAGGAGGGATCCTTTCCCGGCGTGGTCGGGAAAGAATTCCCGGCGTGCTGTCGCATCTCAAGAGGAGGCGCTCTCCACAGGAAAGGCGAGAGGAACTCCAGGGTCGTGCCACCATTCCCAGAGTCCACCAGATGTCTCAGTCCATTCCACGGGAAAACTGTTTTCCCGCACTTCCTCGACATTCAAGCTGAGGATAGACTCACACCACGGTGGCACGTGGGACAGCCCTTGGGAAAGCCTCGTGGGAAAGCCAGGAGGGAAAGCCACAGATCCCTTGATCCAGGCGAAGGTAAGCGTAACACCGCTGCTACAGCTCAGGAGGAAAGCGCGCACGTGCATGCCCCCACTCGAGACGAGGACTGACTCCCCTGTGGAGACTCCAGAAGTACCCCAAGATCCATGTCAGCACGGAGAGGAATCCTCAAGTTCCCGCACCGACATCACACAAGGTCTTAGGCCCCGGCATCGACGGGGGAGGAATCCCGAGAGGCCCCGAGCAACTCGCATGGGGACTGTCCTTTCCTGAGGCCACCAGAGCAGGTCCCTGATGTCCCGTCGTGAGTCGAGAGCACCTGCCGCAACTCGAGAAAATCCAGGAGGTTCTCCCCTCCAGGCGAGATGAGGGCCATTTCTGCTGAGGCGTCTCGAGGCTAATCACACCTAACCTCTGGAGATTCCAAAGGGTCCTCACACCCTTGCTGCAACTTAAGAATTTCCCCGACAACCCGTCTCCACTCGAGAGCAAGCACGAGAGTCCGCCCCACATCCAAAGGAGCCCCGTTTCCGCCTCATACCCAGGAGGGATCATTTCCCTGCGAGTCGGAAAAGAATTCCCGGCATTCCGGTCGCATCTCAATAGGAGGCGCTCTCCACAGAAAAGGCGAGAGGAACTCCAGGGTCGTGCCACTATTCCAGGAGTCCCCCAGATGTCTCAGTCCATTCCAGGGAAACCTGTTTTCCCTGCACTGCCTTGACCTTCAAGCCGAGGATCGACTCACACCACGGTGGCACGTGGGACAGCCCTGTGGGGAAAGCCTGGTGGAAAGCCTCGAGGGAAAGCCACAGATCCCTTGATCCACGCGAAGGGAAGCATGACACTGCTGCTACAGCTCGGAGAAAGCGCACGAGCATGCCCCCACTCGACGTGCGGTCTGACTCCCCTGGGGAGACTCCAAAGAACCCCAAGATCCATGTCAGCACTGAGAGTAATCCTCAGGTTCCCGCACAGACTCCACACCAGGTCTTAGGCCCCGGCATCGATGGGAGAGAAATCCGAGAGGCTCCCGAGCAACTGGCATGGGGACTGGCTTTTCCTGAGGCCACCATTTCGGGTCCCTGTGATCCCAGACATAAGTCGAGAGCACCCGCCTCAACTCGAGAAAATCCAGGAGGTTGTTCCCTCCAGGCGAGATGAGGCCCATTTCCGCTGAGGCGACTCGAGGCTAATCACACCTAACCTCTGGAACTTCCAAGGGTCCTTCACACCCTTGCTGCAACTCAAAAAGTTCCCTGACATGCCCATCTCCACTCGAGAGGAAGCACGAGAGTCCCGCCAACATGCAGAGGAGCCCCGTTTCCGCCTCCTAGCTCGAGAGGAGGGATTCTTTCCCTGCGTGGTCGGGAAAGAATTCCCGGTATTCCCGTCGCATCTCAAGAGGAGGCGCTCTCCACAGGAAATCGACAGGAACTCCAGGGTCGTGTCACCATTCCCAGAGTCCCCCAGATGTCTCAGTCCATTCCAGGGAAACCTATTTTCCCTGAACTTCCTTGACTTTGAAGCCGAGGATCAACTCACACCACGGTGGCACGTGGGACAGCCCTGTGGGAAAGCCTCGTGGGAAAGCCTCGAGGGAAAGCCACAGATCCCTTGATTCACACGCGAATGGAAGCCTGACACTGCTGCTGCAGCTCGGTTGGAAAGCGAATGTGCATGCCCCTCTCGAGACGAGGACTGACTCCCCTGGGGAGACTCCAGAAGTAACCCAAGATCCATGTCAGCACTGGAGAGGAATCCTCAGGTTCCGGCACCGTCTCCACACAAGGTCTTAGGCCCCGGTATCGATGGGAGAGGAATCCCGAGAGGCCCCCGAGCAACTCGCATGGGGACTGGCCTTTCCTGAGGCCACCAGAGCGGGGGTCTCTGCTGTCCTCGGCGTAAGTCGCGAGCACCTGGCGAAACTCGAGAAATTCCAGGAGGTTCTCCCCTCCAGGCGAGATGAGACCCATTTCCGCTGACCTGTCTCAGGCTAATCACACCTAACCTCTGGAACTTCCAAAGGGTCCTTCACACCTTTGCTGCAACTCAAGAAGTTCCCCGACAAAGCCGTCTCCACTCGAGAGGAAGCAGGAGAGTCCCGCCCACATCCAGAGGAAAGCGGTTTCCGCCTCCTAGCTCGAGAGGAGGGATCCTTTCCTTGTGTGGTCGGGAAAGAATTCCCGGTGTTCCCGTCGCATCTCAAAAAGAGGAGCTCTCCACAGTAAAGGCGAGAGGAAATCCAGGGTCGGGCCACCATTCCCAGAGTCCCCCAGATGTCTCAGTCCATTCCAGGGAAACCTGTTTTCTCTGCACTTCCTCGACTTTCAAGCCGAGGATCGACTCACACCACGGTGGCACGTGGGACAGCCATGTGGGAAAGCCTCCTGGGAAAGCCTCGTGGAGAGCCTCAAGGGAAAGGCTAAGATCACTTGATCCACGCGACGGGAAGCGTGACACTGCTGCTACAGCTCGGGAGGAAAGCGCACGTGCATGCCCCCACTCGAGACGAGGACTGACTCCCCTGGGGAGACTCCAGAATCTCCTCAAGATCTATGTCAGCACTGGAGAGGAATCCACATGTTCCGTCACTGACTCCAGAAAAGGTCTTAGGCCACGGCATCGTCGGGAGAGGAATCGCGAGTGGCCCCCCAGCAACTCGCATGGGGACTGGCCTTTCCTAAGGCCACCAGAGCGGATCCCTGAGTTCCCCGTCGTATGTCCAGAGCACCTGCCGCAACTTGAGAAAATCCAGGAGGTCCTCCCTTCCAGGCCAGATGAGGCCCATTACCGCTGAGGTTTCTCAAGGCTAATCACACCTAACCTCTTGAATTTCCAAAGGGTCCTTCACACCCTTGCTGCAACTGAGGAATTTCCCCGACATTCCCGTCTCCACTCGAGAGGAAGCACGAGAGTCCCCCCCACATCCAGAGGAGCCCCGTTTCCGCCTCATAGCTCGAGAGGAAGGATCTTTCCCTGAGTGGTCGGGGAAAGAATTCCCGGCGTTCCCGTCGCATGTCAAGAGGAGGCGCTCTCCACAGGAAAAGGCGAGAGGAACTCCAGGGTCGTGCCAACATTCCAGGAGTCCCCCAGATGGCTCAGTCCATTCCAGGGAAACCTGTTTTCCCCGCACTGCCTCGACGTTCAAGCGAGGATCGACTCACACATCGGTGGCACGTGGCACAGCCCTGTGGGAAAGCCTCGTGGGAAATCTTCGGGGGAAAGCCTCGAGGGAAAGCCACAGATCCCTTGATCCACGCGAAGGGAAGCGTGACACTGCTACTGCACCTCGGGAGGAAAGCGCACGTGCATGCCCCCACTCGAGACGAGGACTGACAGCCCTGGGGAGACTCCAGAAGTACCCAAGGTCCATGTCAGCAACCTCAGCCTCCGGGACCGACTCCACACAAGGTCTTAGGCCCCGGCATCGACGGGAGAGGAATCCCGAGAGGTCCCCGAGCAACTCGCATAGGGACTGGCCTTTCCTGAGGCCACCAGAGCGGGTCCCTGAGTTCCCAGAGCGGGTCCCTGAGTTCCCCGGGGTAAGCTCAGAGCACCTGACGCAACTTGAGAAAATCGGGGAGGTTCTCCCTTCCTGGCAAGATGAGGCCCATTTCCGCTGAGGTGTCCTCAAGGCTAATCACACCTAACCTCTGGAACGTCCAAAGGGTCCTTCACACCCTTGCTGCAACTCAACAAGTTCCCTGACATAACCATCTCCACTCGAGAGGAAGAACGAGAGTCTCGCCCACATCCAGAGGAGCCCCGTTTCCGCCGCATAGCTCGAGAGGTGGGATCCTTTCCCTGCGTGGTCGGGAAAGAATTCCCGGCCTTCCCGTCGCATCTCAAGAGGAGGCGCTCTCAACTGGAAAGGCTAGAGGTACTCCAGGGTCGTGCCCACCATTCCCAGAGTCCCCCAGATGTCTCAGTCCATTCCAGGGAAACCTGTTTTCCCTGAACTGCCTCGACTTTCAAGCCGAGGATCGACTCACACCACCGTGGCGCGTGGGACAGCCCTGTGGGAAAGCCTCGTGGGAAAGCCTGGTGGGAAAGCCTCGTGGGAAAACCACGAGGGAAAGCCACAGATCACTTGATCCACGCGAAGAGAAGCGTGACACTGCTGCTACAGATCGGGAGGAAAGCACACGTGCATGCCCCCACTCAAGACGACGACTAACTCCCCTGGGAGGACTTAGAAGTACCCCAAGATCCATGTCAACACTGGGAGAGGAATCCTCAGGTTCTGGCACACAAAGATCTTAGGCCCCGGCATCGACGGGAGAGGAATCTCGAGAGGCCCCCGAGCAACTCGCATGGGGCCTGGCCTTTCCTGAGGCCACCAGAGCGGGTCCCTGAGGTCCCCGTCGTAAGACGAGAGCACCTGCCGCAACTAGAAAACAATCCAGGAGGTTGTCCCCTCCAGGCGAGATGAGGCCCATTTCCGCTGAGGCGTCTCGAGGCTAATCACACCTAACCTCTGGAACTTCCAAAGGGTCCTTCACACCCTTGTTGCAACTCAAGAAGTCCCCCAATATTCCCGTCTCTACTCGAGAGTAAGCAAGAGAGTCCCGCCCACATCCAGAGGAGCCCCGTTTCCGCCTCCTAGCTAGAGAGGAGGGATCCTTTCCATGCGTGGTCGGGAAAGAATTCCCGGCGTTCTCGTCGCATCTCAAGAGGAGGCGCTCTCCACTGGAAGGCGAGAGGAACTCCCGGGCCTTGCCACCATTCCCAGAGTCCCGCAGATGTCTAAGTCCATTCCAGGGAAATCTGTTTTCCCTCGATTGCCGCGACTTTCAAGCCGAGGATCGACTCACACCACCGTGGCACGTGGGACAGCCCTGTGGGAAAGCCTCCTGGGAAAGCCTCGAGGGAAAGCTACAGATCCCTTGATCCACGCGAAAGGAAGCGTTGCACTGCTGCTACAGCTCGGGAGGAAATCGCACGTTCATGCCCCCACACAAGACGACGACTAACTCCCCTGGGGAGACTCCAGAAGTACCCCAAGATCCATGTCAGCACTGAAGAGGAAACTTCATGTTCCGGCACCGACTCCACACAGGGTCTTAGGCCCCGGCATCCGCGGGAGAGGAATCCCGAGAGGCCCCCGAGCAACTTGCATGGGGACTGGCCTTTCCTAGGCCACCAGAGCGGGTCCCTGAGGTCCCCGTAGTTAGTCAAGAGCACCTGCCGCAACTCCGAGAAAATCCAGGAGGTTCTCCCCTCCAGGCGAGATGAGGCCCTTTTCCTCTGAGGCGTCTCGAGGCTAACCATACCTAACATCTGGAACTTCCAAAGGGTCCTTCACACCCTTGCTGCAACTCAAGAAGTTCCCTGACATACCTGACTCCACTCGAGAGGAAGCACGAAAATCCCGCCCACATCCAGAGGAGCCCCGTTTCCGCCTCATACCTCGAGGTCAGGTATCCTTTCCCTGCATGTTCACGAAAGAATTCCCGGTGTTCCCGTCGCATCTCGTGAGGAGGCGCTCTCCACAGGAAAGGCGAGAGAAACTCCAGTGTCGTGCCATCATTCCAAGAGTCCCCCAGATATCTCCGTGTGCCAGGGTCCAGCCCCGCTGGATCCAGGGAATTCGACGGTATGGACGGCGTTGACGTGGAAAGTCTTGTGTATTTATTAATGTAAGATGAGATTAAGAAATTATAGGGTAGTAAGAAGATTAACTGGAGGAAAAAGGCTGAATAGCTAGGTTTACGCGGAAGGCCAATAAAATTCCCGACAAGGAATTTTCTGGCGGACTCTGGGAATGTGGCTCGACCCTGGAGTTCCTCTCGCCTTTCCTGTGGAGAGCGCCCTCCTCTTGAGATGCGACGTGAACGCGGGGAATTCTTTCCCCACCACGGAGGGAAAGGATCCCTACTCTCGAGCTAGGAGGCGGAAACGGGGCTCCTCTGGATGTGGCGGGAACTCTCGTGCTTCCTCTGGAGTGGGACGGGTATGTCGGGGAACTTCTTGAGTTGCAGCAAGGGTGTGAAGACCCTTTGGAAGTTCCAGAGGTTAGGTGTGATTAGGCTCGAGATGCCTCAGCGGAAATGGGCCTCATCTCGCCTGGAGGGGAGGACCTCCTGGATTTTCTCGAGTTGTGGCAGGTGCTCTCGACTTACGACGGGGACCTCAGGAACCCGCTCTGGTGGCCTCAGGAAAGGCCAGTCCCCTTGCGAGTTGTTCCGGGGCCTCTCGGGATTCCTCTCCGTCGATGACGGGGCCTAAGATCTTGTGTGGAGTCGGTGCCGGAACCTGAGGATTCCTCTCCAGTGCTGACATGGATCTTGGGTACCTCTGGAGTCTCCCAGGGAGTAAGTCCTCGTCTCGAGTGGGGGCATGCACGTGCGCTTTCCTCCGAGCAGAAGCAGCAGTTCACGCTTCCCTTCGTGTGGATCAAGGGATCTGTGGCTTTCCCTCGAGGCTTTCCCACGAGGCTTTCCCATGAGTCTTAACCACAGGGCTGTCCCACGTGCCATCGTGGCTGTGAGTCGATCCTCGGCTTGAAATTCGAGGCAGTGCAGGGAAAACAGTTTTCCCTGAAAGGACTGAGACATCTGGGGACTCTGGGAATGGTGGCACGACCCTGGATTTCCTCTCGCCTTTCCTGTGTAGCGCACCTCCTCTTGAGATGCGAGGAGAACGCCGGAAATTCTTTCCCGACACGCAGGGAAAGGATCCCTCCTCTCAAGCTATGAGGCGGAAACGGGTCCCCTCTGGATTTTTACGGACTCTCGTGCTTCCTCTCGAGTGGAGACGGGTATGTCGGGGAACTTCTTGAGTTGCAGCAAGGGTGTGAAGGACCCTTTGGAAGTTCCAGATGTTAGATGTGATTAGCCTCTAGACGCCTCAGCGGAAATGGGCCTCATCTCGCCTGGAGGGAGAACCTCCTGGATTTTCTCGAGTTGAGGCAGGTGCTCTCGACTTACGACGGGGACCTCAGGGACCCGCTCTGGTGGCCTCAGGAAAGGCCAGTCCCCATGCGAGTTGCTCGGGGGCCTCTCGGGATTCCTCTCCCCTTGATCCGGGGGCCAAAGACCTTCGTGTGGAGTCAGTCCCGGAGCATGAGGATTCCTCTCCAGTGCTGACATGGATCTTGGGGTACTTCTGGAGTCTCCCCAGCGGAGTCAGTCCTCGTCTCTAGTGGGGGCATGCACGTGTGCTTTCCTCCCGAGCTGTAGCAGCAGTGTCGCGCTTCCCTTCCCTGGATCAAGGGATCTGTGGCTTTCCATTCCGCTTTCCAGGAGGCTTTCACACGAGGCTTTCCCACAGGGTTGTCCCACGTGCCACCATGCTGTGAGTCGATCCTCGGCTTGAAAGTCGAGGCAGTGCAGTGAAAACAGGTTTCCCTGGAATGGACTGAGACATCTGGGGACTCTGGGAATGTGGCACGACCCTGGAGTTACTCTCGCCTTTCCTGTGGAGAGCGCCTCCTCTTGAGTTGCGACGGGAACGCGGGGAATTCTTTCCCCACCACGCAGGAAAAGGATCCCTCCTCTCGAGCTAGGAGGCGGAAACGGGGCTCCTCTGGATGTGGCGGGACTCTCATGCTTCCTCTCGAGTGGAGACGGGTATGTCGGGGAACTTCTTGAGTTGCAGCAAGGGTGTGAAGGACCCTTTGGAAGTTCCAGAGGTTAGATGTGATTAGCCACTAGACGCCTCAGCGGAAATGGGCCTCATCTCGCCTGGAGGGAAACCTCCTGGATTTTCTCGAGTTGCGGCAGGTGCTCTCGACTTACGCCGGGGACCTCAGGACCCGCTCTGGTGGCCTCAGGAAAGCCCAGTCCCCATGCGAGTTGCTCGGGGGCCTCTCGGGATTCCTCTCCCGTCGATGCCGGGGCCTAAGACCTTGTGTGAATCGGTGCCCGAACCTGAGGATTCCTCTCCAGAGTTGACATGGATCTTGGGGTACTTCTGGAGTCTCCCCAGGGGAGTCAGTCCTCGTCTCGAGTGGTGGATGCACGTGTGCTTTCCT
>NW_017196737.1:0-8378 GCF_001704415.2 Capra hircus
CGCCTCCTCTTGAGATGCTATGGGAAACGCCGGAAATTCTTTCCGGACGACGCAGGGAAAGGATCCTTGCTCTCGAGCTAGGAGGCGGAAACAGGTCTCCTCTGGATGTTGGCGGGACTCTCGTGCTTCCTCTCGATTGGAGACGAGTATGTCCGGGAACTTCTTGAGTTGCAGCAAGGGGTGTGAAGGAGCCTCTGGAAGTTCCAGAGGTTAGGTGTGATTAGCCTGGGGACGCCTCAGAGGAAATGGCCTCATCTCGCCTGGAGGGGAGAACCTCCCTGGATTTTCTCGAGTTGCGGCAGGTGCTCTCAATTTCTGACGGGAACCTCAAGGACGGCTCTAATAGCCTCAGGAAAGGCCAGTCCCGTTTCTAGTTGCTGCGGGCTCCTCTCGGGATTCTCTCCCGTCGAAACCGGGGCCTAAGTTCTTGTGTGGAGTAGGTGTCGGAACCTCAGCATCCCTCTCCAGTGCTGACATGGATCTTGGGGTACTTCTGGAGTCTCCCCAGGGGAGTCAGTCCTCGTCTCGAGGGGGGATGCACGTGCGCTTTCCTCCCGAGCTGTAGCAGCAGTGTCGCGCTTGCCTTCCCGTGGATCAAGGGATCTGTGGCTTTCCACGAGGCTTTCCACAGGGCTGTCCACGTGCCACCGTGGTGTGAGTCGATCCACGGCTTGAACGTCGAGGTAGTGCAGGGAAAACAGATTTCCATGGAATGGGACTGAGACATCTGCGGAACTCTGGGAATGGTGGCACGACCCTGGAGTTCCTCTCGCCTTTCCTGTGGAGAGCGCCTCTTCTTGGGATGCGACGGGAATACCGGGAATTTTTTTCCCTACCACGCAGGGGCAGGATCCCTCCTCTCGAGGTATGAGGCGGAAACGGGGCTCCTCTGGATATGGCGGAACTCTAGAGCTTCCTCTCGAGTGGAGTCGGGAATGTCCGGGAACTTCTTGAGTTGCAGCAAGGGTGTGAAGGACCCTTTGGAAGATCCAGAGGTTAGGTGTGATTAGACTCGAGACGCCTCAGGGGAAAAGGGGTTAATCTCGCCTGAGGGGAGAACCTCCTGGATTTTCTCGAGTTGTGGCAGGTGCTCTCGACTTACGACGGGGACCTCAGGAACCCGCTCAGGTCGCCTCAGAAAGGCCAGTCCCCATGCGAGTTGCTCGGGGTCTCTCGCGGATTCCTCTGCGGTCGATGCTGGGGCCTAAGACCTTGTGTGGAGGAAGTGCCGGAACCTGAGGATTCTTCTCCAGTGCTGACATGGATCTTGGGTACTTCTGGAGACTTCCAGGGGAGTCAGTCCTCGTCTCGAGTGGGGGCATGCACGTGCGCTTTCCTCCCCAGCTGTAGCAGCAGTGTCGCGCTTCCCTTCCGTGGATCAAGGGATCTGTGGCTTTTCTTAGAGGCTTTCCCAGGAGGCTTTCCCACGAGGCTTTCCCACAGGGCTGTCCCACAAGCCACCGTGGTGTGAGTCGATCCTCGGCTTGAAAGTCGAGGCAGTGCAGGAAAGCAGGTTTCCCTGGAATGGACTGAGACATCTGGGGGACTCTGTAAATGGTGGCACGACCCTGGAATTCCTCTCGCCTTTCCTGTGGGAGAGCGCCTCCTCTTGAGATGAGACGGAAACACCGGGAATTCTTTCCCGATCATGCAGGGAAAGGATCCCTCCTCTCGAGCTACGAGGCGGAAACGGGGCTCCTCTGGATGTGGGCGGGACTCTAGTGCTGCCTCTCGAGTGGAGACGGTTATGTCGGGGAACTTCTTGAGTTGCAGCATGGTTGTGAAGGACCCTTTGGAAGTTCCAGAGGTTAGGTGTGATTGGCCTCGAGACGCCTCAGCGGAAATGGGGCCTCATCTCGCCTGGAGGGAGAACCTCCTGGATTTTCTCGAGTTGCAGCAGGTGCTCTTGACTTTCGACGGGGACCTCAGGGACACGCTCTGGTGGCCTCAGGAAAGGCCAGGCCCCAAGCGAGATCCTCATGGGCCTCTCTGGATTCCTCTCCCGTCGGTGCGGGGCCTAAGATCTTGTGTGGAGTCGGGTGTCGCAACCTGAGGATTCCTCTCCAGTGCTGACATGGATCTTGGGGTACTTCTGGAGTCTCCCCAGGGGAGTCAGTCCTCGTCTCGAGGGGGGGATGCACGTGCGCTTTCCTCCCGAGCTGTAGCAGCAGTGTCGCGCTTGCCTTCCCGTGGATCAAGGGATCTGTGGCTTTCCACGAGGCTTTCCCACAGGGCTGTCCACGTGCCACCGTGGTGTGAGTCGATCCACGGCTTGAACGTCGAGGTAGTGCAGGGAAAACAGATTTCCATGGAATGGACTGAGACATCTGCGGAACTCTGGGAATGGTGGCACGACCCTGGAGTTCCTCTCGCCTTTCCTGTGGAGAGCGCCTCTTCTTGGGATGCGACGGGAATACCGGGAATTTTTTTTCCCTACCACGCAGGGGCAGGATCCCTCCTCTCAAGGTATGAGCGGAAACGGGGCTCCTCTGGATATGGCGGAACTCTAGTGCTTCCTCTCGAGTGGAGTCGGGAATGTCCGGGAACTTCTTGAGTTGCAGCAAGGTGTGAAGGACCCTTTGGAAGATCCAGAGGTTAGGTGTGATTAGACATGAGACGCCTCAGGGGAAAAGGGGTTAATCTCGCCTGGAGGGGAGAACCTCCTGGATTTTCTCGAGTTGTGGCAGGTGCTCTCGACTTACGACGGGGACCTCAGGAACCGCCTCAGGTCGCCTCAGGAACGGCCTGTCCCCATGCGAGTTGCTCGGGGTCTCTCGGGATTCCTCTGCGGTCGATGCTGGGCCTAAGACCTTGTGTGGAGGAAGTGCCGGAACCTGAGGATTCTTCTCCAGTGCTGACATGGATCTTGGGGTACTTCTGGAGACTTCCAGGGGAGTCAGTCCTCGTCTCGAGTGGGGGCATGACGTGCGCTTTCCTCCCCAGCTGTAGCAGCAGTGTCGCGCTTCCCTTCCCGTGGATCAAGGGATCTGTGCTTTGCCTCTAGGGCTTTCCGACGAGGCTTTCCCACAGGCTGTCCCACGTGTCACCGTAATGTGAGTCGATCCTCGGCTTGAAAGTCGAGGTAGTGCAGGGAAAACAGGCTTCCCTGGAATGGACTGAGACATCTGGGGGACTCTGGGAATGGTGGAACGACCTCGAGTTCCTCTCGCCTTTCCTGTCGAGAGCGCCCCCCTCCTGATATGCGACGGAAGGCCGGTAATTCTTTCCCGACCACGCAAGGGAAAGGATCCTCCTCTCGAGCTAGGAGGCGGAAACGGGGCTCCTCTGGATGGGGGCGCGGACTCTCGTGCTTCCTCTAGAGAGGAGACGGTATGTCGGGGAACCTCTTGAGTTGCAGTAAGGATGTGAAGGACGTTTTGGAAGTGTCAGAGGGTTAGGTGTGATTAGCCTGGGGACGCCTCAGAGGAAATTGGCCTCATCTCTCCTGGAGGGGAGAACCCCTGGATTTTCTTGTGTTGAGGCAGGTGCTCTCGACTTATGTCGGGAACCACAGGGACCCGCTCTGGTGGCCTCAGGAAAGGCCAGTCCCCATGCGAGTTGCTCGGGAGCCTATCGGGATTCCTCTCCCGTCGATGCCGGGCCTAAGACCTTGTGTGGAGTCGGTGCCGGAACCTGAGGATTCCTCTCCAGTGGTGACATGGATCTTGGGGCAATTCTGGAGTCTCCCCAGGGGAGTCAGTCCTCGTCTCGAGTGGGGGCATGCACGTGTGCTTTCCTCCCGAGCTGTAGCAGCAGTGTCGCGCTTCCCTTCGCGTGGATCAAGGATCTGTGCTTTCCCTCGAGGCTTTCCCACGAGGCTTTCCACGAGGCTTTCCCACAGGCTGTCCCACGTGCCACCGCGGTGTGAGTCGATGCTCGGTTTGAAAGTCGAGGCAGTGCAGGGAAAACTGGTTTCCCCGGAATGGACTGAGACATCTGGGGGACTCTGGGAATGGTGGCACCACCCTGGAGTTCCTCTCGCCTTTCCTGTGGAGAGCGCCTCCTCTTGAGATGCGACGGAAACGCTGGGAAATCTTTCCCGACCACGCAGGGAAAGGATCCCTCCTCTTGAGCTAGGTGGCAGAACGGGTCTCCTCCGGATGTGGGCGGGACAATCGTGCTTCCTCTCGAGTGGAGACGGGTAGTCGCGGGAACTACTTGAGTTGAAGCAAGGGTGTGAAGGACCCTTTGGAAGTTCCAGAGGATAGGTGTTATTAGCCTCGAGACGCCTCAGCGGAAATGCCTCATCTCGCCTGGAGGGGAGAACCTCCTGGATTTTCTCGAGTTGCGGCAGGTGCTGTAGACTTACGATGGGACCTCAGGAACCCGCTCTGTTGGCCTCAGTAAAGGTCAGTCCCCATGCGAGTTCCTTGGGGGCCTCTCGGGATTCCTCTCCCGTCGATGCTGGGGCTTAAGACCTTGTGTGGAGTCGTTGCCGGAACCTGAGGATTCCTCTCCAGTGCTGACATGGATCTTGGGGTACTTCTGGAGTCTGCCCAAGGGAGTCAGTCCTTCGTCTCGAGAGGGGCATGCCCGTGCGCTTTCCTCCCGAGCTGTAGCAGAGGTGTCGTGCTTCCCTTCGCGTGGATAAAGGGATCTGTGGCTTTCCCCGAGGCTTTTACACGAGGCTTTCCCACAGGGCTGTCCCACGTGCCACCGTGGTGTGAGTCGATCCTCGGCTTGAAAGTCGAGGCAGTGCAGGGAAAACAGGTTTCCCTGGAATGGACTGAGACATCTGGGGGACTCTGGAATGGTGGCACGACCCTGGAGTTCCTCTCGCCTTTCCTGTGGAGAGCGCCTCCTCTTGAGATGCGACGGAACGCGGGAATTCTTTCCGACCACGCAGGGAAAGGATCCCTCCTCTCGAGCTAGGAGGCGGAAACGGGGCTCCTCTGGATGTGGGGGGACTCTCGTGCTTCCTCTCGAGTGGAGACGGGTATGTCGGGAACTTCTTGAGTTGCAGCAAAGGTGTGAAGGACCCTTTGGAAGTTCCAGAGGTTAGGTGTGATTAGCCTCGAGACGCCTCAGCGGAAATGGGCCTCATCTCACCTGGAGGGGAGAACCTCCTGGATTTTCTCGAGTTGCGGCAGGTGCTCTCGTCTTACGACGGGGACCTCAGGGACCCGCTCTGGTGGCCTCAGGAAAGGCCAGTCCCCATGCGAGTTGCTCGGGGGCTCTCGGGATTCCTCTCCCGTTCGATGCCGGGGCCTAAGACCTTGTGTGGAGTCGGTGCCGGAACCTGAGGATTCCTCTCCAGTGCTGACATGGATCTTGGGGTACTTCTGGAGTCTCCCCAGGGGAGTCAGTCCTCGTCTCGAGTGGGGCATGCACGTGCGCTTTCCTCCCGAGCTGTAGCAGCAGTGTCACGCTTCCCTTCGCGTGGATCAAGGGATCTGTGGCTTTCCTCGAGGCTTTCCCACGAGTCTTTCCACGAGGCTTTCCCACAGGGCTGTCCCACGTGCCACCGTGGTGTGAGTCGATCCTCGGCTTGAAAGTCGAGGCAGTGCAGGGAAAACAGGTTTCCCTGGAATGGACTGAGACATCTGGGGGACTCTGGAATGGTGGCACGACCCTGGAGTTCCTCTCGCCTTTCCTGTGGAGAGCGCCTCCTCTTGAGATGCGACGGGAACGCCGGGAATTCTTTTCCGAACACGCAGGGAAGGATCCTCCTCTCGAGCTAGGAGGCGGAAACGGGGCTCCTCTGGATGTGGGCGGGACTCTCGTGCTTCCTCTCGAGTGGAGACGGGTAATGTCGGGGAACTTCTTGAGTTGCAGCAAGGGTGTGAAGGACCCTTTGGAAGTTCCAGAGGTTAGGTGTGATTAGCCTCGAGACGCCTCAGCGCAAATGGGCCTCATCTCGCCTGGAGGGGAGAACCTCCTGGATTTTCTCGAGTTGCGGCAGGTGCTCTCGACTTTTGACGGTTACCTCAGGGACCGCTCTGGTGGCCTCAGGAAAGGCCAGTCCCCATGCGAGTTGCTCGGGGGCCTCTCGGATTCCTCTCCCGTCGATGCCGGGGCCTAAGATCTTGTGTGGAGTCGGTGCCGGAACCTGAGGTTTCCTCTCCAGTGCTGACATGGATCTTGGCGTCCTTAAAGGCGAGATGAGGCCCATTTGCGCTGAGGCGTCTCGAGGCTAATCACACCTAACCTCTGGAACTTCCAAAGGGTCCTTCACACCCTTGCTGCAACTCAAGAAGTTCTCCGACATACCCGTCTCCACTCGAGAGTATCAACATCTTCCCGCCCACTTTCAGAGGAGCACCGTTTCACCTCATAGCCGAGAGGAGGGATCCTTTCCCTGCGTGGTCTGGAAAGCATTCCCGGCGTTCCAGTCGCATCTCAAGAGGAGGCCCTCTCCACAGGAAAGGCGAGAGGAACTCCAGGTCGTTCCACCATTCCCAGAGTCCCCCAGATGTCTCTGTCAATTCCAGGGAAACCTGTTTTCCCTGCACTGCCTCGACTTTCAAGCGAGGATCGACTCACACCACGGTGGCACGTGGGACAGCCCTGAGGAAAATCTCGTGGGAAAGCCTCGAGGGAAAGCCACAGATCCCTTGATCCAC
Organism: Capra hircus; assembly: GCF_001704415.2. NCBI lineage: Eukaryota > Metazoa > Chordata > Mammalia > Artiodactyla > Bovidae > Capra > Capra hircus. The sequence continues at coordinate 6,564 of NW_017196737.1, forward strand.
GCGACGGGAAGTGTGACACTGCTGCTACAGTTCGTGAGGAAAGCTCACGTGCATGCACCCACACGAGATGAGCACTGACTCCCCAGGGGAGACTCCAGAAATACGCCAAGACCCATGTCAGCACTGGGAGGAATCCTCAGGTTCTGGCCCGACTCCACACAAGGTCTTAGGCCCAACATCGACGGGAGAGGAATCCCGAAAGGCCCCCTTGCAACTCCCATGGGCACTGGCCTTTCCTGAGGCCACCAGAGCGGGTCCCTGAGGTCCCCGTCTTAACTCGAGAGACCCTGCCCAACTCTAGAAAATCCAGGAGGTTCTCCCCTCCAGGCGAGATGAGGCCCATTTCCTCTGAGGCGTCTGGAGGCTCATCACACCTAAAACTCTGGAAATTCAAAAGGGTCCTTGCTGCAACTCAAGAAGTTCCCCGACATACCCGTCTCCACTAGAGAGGAAGCACGAGGGTCCCGCCCACATCCAGAGGAACCCCGTTTCCGCCTGGCAGCTTGAGATGAGGGATCCTATCCTGCTTAGTCAGGAAAGATTTTTCGGCGTTCCCGTGGCATCTCAAGAGTAAGGGCTCTCAATAGGAAAGGCGAGAGAACTCCAGGGTCGTGCCACCATTCCAAGAGTCCCCCAGATGTGTCAGTCCATTTCAGAGGAACCTGTTTTCCCTGCACTGCCTCGACTTTCACGCCGAGTATCGACTCACACCATGGTGGCACGTGGGACAGCCCTGTGGGAAAGCCTCGTGGGAAAGCCTCGAGGGAAAGCCACAGATCCCTTGATCCCCGCGACGGGAAGCGTGACACACCTGCTACACTGTCCCTGAGGTCACGGTCGTATGTTGAGAGCACCTGCCGCAACTCGAGAAAATCCAGGAGGTTCTCTGCTTCAGTCGAGATGAGGCCCATTTTCTCTGCGGCGTCTCGAGAGTAATCACGCCTAAACTCTGGAACTTCCAAAGGGTCCTACACACCCTTGCTACAACTCAAGAAGTTCCCCGACATACCCGTCTCCACTCCAGAGGAAGCACGAGGGTCCGGCCACCTCCAGAGGAGCTCCGTTTCCTCCTCCAAGCTCGAGATGAGGGATCCTTCTCTGCTTCCTCGGGAAAGAATTTCCGACGTTTCCGACGCATCTCAAGAGGAGGCGCGCTGCACAGGAAAGGCGAGAGGAACTCATGGGTCGTGCCACCATTCCAAGAGTCCCCCAGATGTCTCAGTCCATTCCAGAGGATCCTGTTTTCCCTGCACTGCTTCGACTTGCACGGCGAGGATCGCGGTGGCAGAGGCGAGGATCGCGGTGGTACGTGGGAGAGCCCTGTGGGAAAGCCTCGTCTGAAAGCCTCGAGGGAAAGCCACAGATCCCTTGATCCACGCGATGGGAAGCGTGACACTGCTGCTACAGCACGGGAGGAAAGCGCACGTGCATGCCCCACTCGAGACGAGGACTGACTCCCCTGGGGAGACTCCAGAAGTACCTCAAGATGCATGTCAGCCCTGGAGAGGAATCTTCAGGTTCTGGCCCCGACTCCACACAAGGTCTTAGGCCCTGGCATCGACGGGAGAGGAATAGCGACACGCCCTCTAGCAACTCGCATGGGGACTGGCCTTTACTGAGGTCACCAGAGCGGGTCCATGAGGTCCCCGTCGTAAGTCGAGAGCACCTGCCGCAACTCGGTAAAATCCAGGAGGTTCTCCCCTCCAGGCGAGATGAGGTTCTCCCCTCTGAGGCGAGATGAGGCCCGTTTCCACTGAGTGTCTCGAGGCTAATCACACGTGACCTCTGGAACTTCCAAAGAGTCTTTCACAGTCA
>NW_017196738.1:0-8378 GCF_001704415.2 Capra hircus
AGGCCCTTAGTGGGAAAGCCTCGAGGGGAAGCTACAGATCCCTTGATCCATGCAAAGGGAAGCGTGATACTGCTGCTACAGCTCAGGAGGAAAGGCGCACGTGCATGCCCCACTCGAAACGAGGTCTGACTCCCCTGGCGAGACTCCCAGAAGTACCCCAAGATCCATGTCAGCCACTGGAGAGGAATCCTCAGGTTCCTGGCACCGACTCCACACAAGGTCTTAGGACCCGGCATCGACGGGAGAGGAATCCGAGAGGCCCCAGAGCAACTCGCATGGGGACTGGCCATTCTTGGGGCCACCAGAGCGGGTCCCTGAGGTCCCCGTCGTAAGTCGAGAGCACCCTGCCGCAACTCGAGAAAATCCAGGAGGTTCTCCCCTCCAGGCGAGATGAGGCCCATTTCCGCTGAGCCGTCTCGAGGCTAATCACACCTAACCTCTGGAACTTCCTAAAGGGTCCTTCACACCCTTGCTGCAACTCAAGAAGTTCCCCGACATACCCGTCTCCACTCGAGAGGAAGCACGAGAGTCCGCCCACATCCAGAGGAGCCCCTTTCCGCCTCCTAGCTCGAGAGGAGGGATCCTTTCCCTGCGTGGTCGGGAAAGAATTCCTGGCGTTCCCGTCGCATCTCAAGTGCAGGCACTATCCACAGGAAAGGCGAGAGGAACTCCAGGGTCGTGCCACCATTCCCAGAGTCCCCCAGATGTCTCAGTCCATTCCAGGGAAACCTGTTTTCCCTGCACTGCCTCCACTTTCAAGCCGAGGATCAACTCACACCACGGTGGCACGTGGGACAGCCCTGTGGGAAAGCCTCGTGGGAAGGCCTAGTGGGAAAGCTCTAGGGAAAGCCACAGATCCCTTGATCCACGCGAAGGGAAGCGTGACACTGCTGCTACAGCTCGGCAGGAAAGCGCACGTGCATGCCCCCCATCGAGACGAGGAATGACTCCCCTGGGGAGACCCCAGAAGTACCCCAAGGTCCATGTCAGCACTGGAGAGGAATCCTCAGGTTCCGGCACCGACTCCACACAAGGTCTTAGGTACCGACATTGACGGCAGAGGAATCCCGAGAGCCCCCCAAGCAACTCTCCTGGGGACTGGCCTTTCCTGAGGCCACCAGAGCGGGTCCCTGAGGTCCCCGTCGTAAGTCGAGAGCACCGGCCGCAACTCGAGAAAATCCAGGAGGTTCTCCCCTCCAGGCGAGAGGAGGCCCATTTCCGCTGAGACCTCTCGAGGCTAATCACACCAAACTTCTGGAACTTCCAAAGGGTCCTTCACACCGTTGCTGCAACTCAAGAAGTTCCCCGACATACCCGTCTCCACTCGAGAGGAAGCACGAGAGACGCGCCCACATCCAGAGGAGCCCCGTTTCCGCCTCCTAGCTCGACAGGGGGGATCCTTTCCCTGCGTGTTTGGGAAAGAATCCCGGCGTTCCCGTCGCATCTCAAGAGGAGGCGCTCTCCACAGGAAAGGCGAGAGGAACTCCAGGGTCGTGCCACCATTCCCAGAGTCCCCCAGATTTCTCAGTCCATTCCAGGGAAACCTGTTTTCCCTGCACTGCCTCGACTTTCAAGCCGAGGATCGACTCACACCACGGTGGCACGTGGGACAGCCCTGTGGGAAAGCCTCATGGGAAGGCCTAGTGGGAAAGCCTCGAGGGGAAGCTACAGATCCCTTGATCCATGCAAAGGGAAGCGTGATACTGCTGCTACAGCTCAGGAGGAAAGCGCACGTGCATGCCCCCACTCGAAACGAGGTCTGACTCCCCTGGCGAGACTCCAGAAGTACCCCAAGATCCATGTCAGCACTGGAGAGGAATCCTCAGGTTCTGGCACCGACTCCACACAAGGTCTTAGGACCCGGCATCGACGGGAGAGGAATCCCGAGAGGCCCCAGAGCAACTCGCATGGGGATTGGCCTTTCTTGGGGCCACCAGAGCGGGTCCCTGAGGTCCCCGTCGTAAGTCGAGAGCACCTGACGCAACTCGAGAAAATCCAGGAGGTTCTCCCCTCCAGGCGAGATGAGGCCCATTTCCGCTGAGGCGTCTCGGAGGATAATCACACCTAACCTCTGGAACTTCCAAAGGGTCCTTCACACCCTTGCTGCAACTCAAGAAGTTCCCCGACATACCCGTCTCCACTCGAGAGGAAGCACGAAAGTCCCGCCCACATCCAGAAGAGCCCCATTTCCGCCTCCTAGCTCGAGAGGAGGGATCCTTTCCCTGCGTGGTCGGGAAAGAATTCCTGGCGTTCCCGTCGCATCTCAAGTGCAGGCACTATCCACAGGAAAGGCGAGAGGAACTCCAGGGTCGTGCCACCATTCCCAGAGTCCCCCAGATGTCTCAGTCCATTCCAGGGAAACCTGTTTTCCCTGCACTGCCTCCACTTTCAAGCCGAGGATCAACTCACACCACGGTGGCACGTGGGACAGCCCTGTGGGAAAGCCTCGTGGGAAGGCCTCGTGGGAAGCTCTGAGGGAAAGCCACAGATCCCTTGATCCACGCGAAGGGAAGCGTGACACTGCTGCTACAGCTCGGCAGGGAAAGCGCACGTGCATGCCCCCATCGAGACGAGGAATGACTCCCCTGGGGAGACCCGAAGTACCGAGGTCCATGTCAGCACTGGAGAGGAATCTCAGTTCGGCACCGATTGCCAGCAAGGGTGTGAAGGACCCTTTGGAAGTTCCAGAGGTTAGTGTGATTACCTCGAGACGCCTCAGCGGAAATGGCCTCATCTCGCCTGGAGGGGAGAACCTCCTGGATTTTCTCGAGTTGCGCAGGTGCTCTCGACTTACGACGGGGACCTCAGGGACCCGCTCTGGTGGCCTCAGGAAAGGCCAGTCCCCATGCGAGTTGCTCGGGGCCTCTCGGGATTCCTCTCCCGTCGATGCCGGGCCTAAGACCTTGTGTGGAGTCGGTGCCAGAACCTGAGGATTCCTCTCCAGTGCTGACATGGATCTTGGGTACTTCTGGAGTCTCGCCAGGGGAGTCAGACCTCGTTCGAGTGGGGCATGCACGTGCGCTTTCCTCCGAGCTGTAGCAGCAGTATCACGCTTCCCTTTGCATGGATCAAGGGATCTGTAGCTTCCCTCGAGGCTTTCCCACTAGGCCTTCCCATGAGGCTTTCCCACAGGGCTGTCCCACGTGCCACCGTGGTGTGAGTCGATCCTCGGCTTGAAAGTCGAGGCAGTGCAGGGAAAACAGGTTTCCCTGGAATGGACTGAGAAATCTGGGGGACTCTGGGAATGGTGGCACGACCCTGGAGTTCCTCTCGCCTTTCCTGTGGAGAGCGCCTCCTCTTGAGATGCGACGGGAACGCCGGGATTCTTTCCCAACACGCAGGGAAAGGATCCCCCTGTCGAGCTAGGAGGCGGAAACGGGGCTCCTCTGGATGTGGGCGCGTCTCTCGTGCTTCCTCTCGAGTGGAGACGGGTATGTCGGGGAACTTCTTGAGTTGCAGCAACGGTGTGAAGGACCCTTTGGAAGTTCCAGAAGTTTGGTGTGATTAGCCTCGAGAGGTCTCAGCGGAAATGGGCCTCCTCTCGCCTGGAGGGGAGAACCTCCTGGATTTTCTCGAGTTGCGGCCGGTGCTCTCGACTTACGACGGGGACCTCAGGGACCCGCTCTGGTGGCCTCAGGAAAGGCCAGTCCCCAGGAGAGTTGCTTGGGGGCTCTCGGGATTCCTCTGCCGTCAATGTCGGTACCTAAGACCTTGTGTGGAGTCGGTGCCGGAACCTGAGGATTCCTCTCCAGTGCTGACATGGACCTTGGGGTACTTCTGGGGTCTCCCCAGGGGAGTCATTCCTCGTCTCGATGGGGGCATGCACGTGCGCTTTCCTGCCGAGCTGTAGCAGCAGTGTCACGCTTCCCTTCGCGTGGATCAAGGGATCTGTGGCTTTCCCTAGAGCTTTCCCACTAGGCCTTCCCACGAGGCTTTCCCACAGGGCTGTCCCACGTGCCACCGTGGTGTGAGTTGATCCTCGGCTTGAAAGTGGAGGCAGTGCAGGGAAAACAGGTTTCCCTGGAATGGACTGAGACATCTGGGGGACTCTGGGAATGGTGGCACGACCCTGGAGTTCCTCTCGCCTTTCCTGTGGATAGTGCCTGCACTTGAGATGCGACGGGAACGCCAGGAATTCTTTCCCGACCACGCAGGGAAAGGATCCCTCCTCTCGAGCTAGGAGGCGGAAATGGGGCTCTTCTGGATGTGGGCGGGACTTTCGTGCTTCCTCTCGAGTGGAGACGGGTATGTCGGGGAACTTCTTGAGTTGCAGCAAGGGTGTGAAGGACCCTTTGGAAGTTCCAGAGGTTAGGTGTGATTATCCTCCAGACGCCTCAGCGGAAATGGGCCTCATCTCGCCTGGAGGGGAGAACCTCCTGGATTTTCTCGAGTTGCGTCAGGTGCTCTCGACTTACGACGGGGACCTCAGGGACCCGCTCTGGTGGCCCCAAGAAAGGCCAATCCCCATGCGAGTTGCTCTGGGGCCTCTCGGGATTCCTCTCCCGTCGATGCCGGGTCCTAAGACCTTGTGTGGAGTCGGTGCCAGAACCTGAGGATTCCTCTCCAGTGCTGACATGGATCTTGGGGTACTTCTGGAGTCTCGCCAGGGGAGTCAGACCTCGTTTCGAGTGGGGGCATGCACGTGCGCTTTCCTCCTGAGCTGTAGCAGCAGTATCACGCTTCCCTTTGCATGGATCAAGGGATCTGTAGCTTCCCCTCGAGGCTTTCCCACTAGGCCTTCCCATGAGGCTTTCCCACAGGGCTGTCCCACGTGCCACCGTGGTGTGAGTCGATCCTCGGCTTGAAAGTCGAGGCAGTGCAGGGAAAACAGGTTTCCCTGGAATGGACTGAGAAATCTGGGGGACTCTGGGAATGGTGGCACGACCCTGGAGTTCCTCTCGCCTTTCCTGTGGAGAAGCGCCTCCTCTTGAGATGCGACGGAACGCCGGGATTCTTTCCCAAACACGCAGGGAAAGGATCCCCCTGTCGAGCTAGGAGGCGGAAACGGGGCTCCTCTGGATGTGGGCGCGTCTCTCGTGCTTCCTCTCGAGTGGAGACGGGTATGTCGGGGAACTTCTTGAGTTGCAGCAACGGTGTGAAGGACCCTTTGGAAGTTCCAGAAGTTTGGTGTGATTAGCCTCGAGAGGTCTCAGCGGAAATGGGCCTCCTCTCGCCTGGAGGGGAGAACCTCCTGGATTTTCTCGAGTTGCGGCCGGTGCTCTCGACTTACGACGGGGACCTCAGGGACCCGCTCTGGTGGCCTCAGGAAAGGCCAGTCCCCAGGAGAGTTGCTCTGGGGGCTCTCGGGATTCCTCTGCCGTCAATGTCGGTACCTAAGACCTTGTGTGGAGTCGGTGCCGGAACCTGAGGATTCCTCTCCAGTGCTGACATGGACCTTGGGGTACTTCTGGGGTCTCCCCAGGGGAGTCATTCCTCGTCTCGATGGGGGGCATGCACGTGCGCTTTCCTGCCGAGCTGTAGCAGCAGTGTCACGCTTCCCTTCGCGTGGATCAAGGGATCTGTGGCTTTCCCTAGAGCTTTCCCACTAGGCCTTCCCACGAGGCTTTCCCACAGGGCTGTCCCACGTGCCACCGTGGTGTGAGTTCGATCCTCGGCTTGAAAGTGGAGGCAGTGCAGGGAAAACAGGTTTCCCTGGAATGGACTGAGACATCTGGGGGACTCTGGGAATGGTGGCACGACCCTGGAGTTCCTCTCGCCTTTCCTGTGGATAGTGCCTGCACTTGAGATGCGACGGGAACGCCAGGGAATTCTTTCCCGACCACGCAGGGAAAGGATCCCTCCTCTCGAGCTAGGAGGCGGAAATGGGGCTCTTCTGGATGTGGGCGGGACTTTCGTGCTTCCTCTCGAGTGGAGACGGGTATGTCGGGGAACTTCTTGAGTTGCAGCAAGGGTGTGAAGGACCCTTTGGAAGTTCCAGAGGTTAGGTGTGATTATCCTCGAGACGCCTCAGCGGAAATGGGCCTCATCTCGCCTGGAGGGGAGAACCTCCTGGATTTTCTCGAGTTGCGTCAGGTGCTCTCGACTTACGACGGGGACCTCAGGGACCCGCTCTGGTGGCCCCAAGAATGGCCAATCCCCATGCGAGTTGCTCTGGGGCCTCTCGGGATTCCTCTCCCGTCGATGCCTGGCCTAAGACCTTGTGTGGAGTCAGTGCCAGAACCTGAGGATTCCTCTCCAGTGCCTGACATGGATCTTGGGGTACTTCTGGAGTCTCGCCAGGGGAGTCAGACCTCGTTCTCGAGTGGGGGCATGCACGTGCGCTTTCCTCCTGAGCTGTAGCAGCAGTATCACGCTTCCCTTTGCATGGATCAAGGGATCTGTAGCTTCCCTCGAGGCTTTCCCACTAGGCCTTCCCATGAGGCTTTCCCACAGGGCTGTCCCACGTGCCACCGTGGTGTGAGTCGATCCTCGGCTTGAAAGTCGAGGCAGTGCAGGGAAAACAGGTTTCCCTGGAATGGACTGAGAACATCTGGGGGACTCTGGGAATGGTGGCACGACCCTGGAGTTTCCTCTCGCCTTTCCTGTGGAGAGCGCCTCCTCTTGAGATGCGACGGGAACGCCGGGATTCTTTCCCAAACACGCAGGGAAAGGATCCCTCCTGTCGAGCTAGGAGGCGGAAACGGGGCTCCTCTGGATGTGGGGCGGTCTCTCGTGCTTCCTCTCGAGTGGAGACGGGTATGTCGGGGAACTTCTTGAGTTGCAGCAACGGGTGTGAAGGACCCTTTGGAAGTTCCAGAAGTTTGGTGTGATTAGCCTCGAGAGGTCTCAGCGGAAATGGGCCTCCTCTCGCCTGGAGGGGAGAACCTCCTGGATTTTCTCGAGATTGCGGCAGGTGCTCTCGACTTACGACGAGGGACCTCAGGGACCACGCTCTAGTGGCCTCAGGAAAGGCCAGATCCCCATGCGAGTTGCTCTGGGGGCCTCTCGGGGATTCCTCTCCCGTCAATGTCGGTACCTAAGACCTTGTGTGGAGTCGGTGCCGGAACTGAGGATTCCTCTCCAGTGCTGACATGGACCTTGGGTACTTCTGGGTCTCCCAGGGGAGTCATTCCTCGTCTCGATGGGGGCATGCACGTGCGCTTTCCTGCCGAGCTGTAGCAGCAGTGTCACGCTTCCCTTCGCGTGGATCAAGGGATCTGTGGCTTTCCCTAGAGCTTTCCCACTAGGCCTTCCCACGAGGCTTTCCACAGGGCTGTCCCACGTGCCACCGTGGTGTGAGTCGATCCTCCTTGAAAGTCGAGGCAGTGCAGGGAAAACAGGTTTCCCTGGAATGGACTGAGACATCTGGGGGACTCTGGGAATGGTGGCACGACCCTGGAGTTCCTCTCGCCTGTCCTGTGGAGATGCTTCCTCATGAGATGCGCCGGGATGCCGGGAATTCTTTCCCAACCACGCAGGGAAAGGATCCTCCTCACGAGCTAGGAGGCCCAAACGGGGCTCCTCTGCATGTGGGCGGGACTCTCGTGCTTCCTCTCGAGTGGAGACGGGTACGTCGGGAACTACTTGAGTTGCAGCAAGGTTGTGAAGGACCCTTAGGAAGTTCAAGAGGTAAGGTGTGATTAGCCTCGAGACTCTCAGCTGAAATGGGCCTCATCTCGCCTGGAGGGGAACCTCCTGGATTTTCGAATTGCGGCAGGTGCTCTCGACTTACGACGGGGACCTCAGGGACACGCTCTGGTGGCCTCAGGAAAGGCCAGTCCCCATGCGAGTTGCTCGGGGCCTCTCGGGATTCCCTCCTTCGATGCCGGGCCTAAGATCTTGTGTGGAGTCGGTGCCGGAACCTGAGGATTCCTCTCCAGTGCTCACATGGATCTTGGGGTACTTCTGGAGTCTCCCCAGGGAAGTTAGTCATCGTCTCGAGTGGGGCATGCACCTGCGCTTTCCTCCTAGCTGTAGCAGCAGTGTCATGCTCCCGTCGCGTGGATCAAGGGACGGTTGGCTTTCCCTCGAGGCTTTCCCACGAGACTTTCCACAGGGCTGTCCCACGTGCCACCGTGGTGTGAGTCTATCCTCGGCTTGAAAGTCGAGGCAGTGCAGGGAAAACAGGTTTCCCTGGAATGGACTGAGAATCTGGGGACTCTGGGAATCGTGGCACGACCCTGGAGTTCCTCTCGCCTTTCCTGTGAGAGAGGCCTCCTCTTGAGATGCGAGGGAACGCCGGGAATTTTTTTCCCGAACACGGTGAAAGGTTCCCTCCTCAAGAGCTAGGAGGCGGAAACGGGGCTCCTCTGGACGTGATCGGGACTCTCGTGCTTCTCTCAGTGGAGACGGGTATGTCGGGAACTTATTGAGTTGCAGCAAGGGTGTGAATGACCCTTTGGAAGTTCCAGATGTTAGCTGTGATTACCTCGAGACAC
>NW_017196739.1:0-8378 GCF_001704415.2 Capra hircus
TTCAAGACGACACTACGTCCCCACCTTTCGAATCACGCTGGATCCACCGGGGCTGGACCACGGACTTTCCCTGCTTGGTCGGGAAAGTATTCCCGGCGTTCCCACCGCATCTCAAGAAGAAGGCTCTCCACAGGAAAGGCCAGAGGAACTCCAGGGTCGTGCCACAATTCCAAGAGTCCCCCAGATGTCTCAGTCCATTCCAGAGGAACCTGTTTTCCCTGCACTGCCTTGATTTTCACGCCGAGGATCGACTGCACCATGGTGGCACGTGGGACAGCGATGTGGGAAAGCCTCGTGGGAAAGCCTCGAGGGAAAGCCCCGTGAGAAATACCTCGAGGGAAAGACATAGATCTCTTGATCCACGCGACGGGCAGCGTGACACTGCTACTGCAGCTCAGGAGGTAAGCGTTCTTGCATGATCCCGCTGAGAAGAGGACTGACACCCCTGGGGAGACTCAAGAAGTACCCCAAGAACCATGTCACCACGGGAGAGGAATCCTCAGGTACCAGCCTCGACTTCACACAAGGTCTTAGGCCCACCATCGACGGGAGAGGAATCCTGAGAGGCCCCGTAGCCACTCGGATGGGAACTGGCCTTTCCTGACGCCACCAGAGCGGGTCCCTGAGGTCCCAGCGTACGTTGAGAACACCTGCCACAATTCGAGAAAATCCAGGAGGTTCTCCCCTCCAGGCAAGATTTTCCGCTGAGGCACTCGAGGCTAATCACACCTAAACTCTGGAAATTCCAAAGGTTCCTTCACAACCTTGCTGAAACTCAAAGAAGTTCCCCGACATACCGTCTCCACTCCAGAGGAAGCACGAGGGTCCCGCCCACATCCAGAGGAGCCCCGTTTCTGCCTCGGACCTCGAGATGACGGATCCTTTCCCTGCTTGGTCGGGAAAGAATTCCCGGCGTTCCCGTCCCCATCTCAAGAGGAGGCGCTCTCCACAGGAAAGGCGAGCGGAACTCCAGGGTCGTACCACCATTCAGAGTCCCCCAGATGTCACAGTCCATTCCAGAGGAACCTGTTTTCCCTGCACTGCCCTCGACTTTCAAGCCGGAGGATCGACTCACACCATGGTGGCAGGTGGGACAGCCCGTGGGAAAGACTCTTGGGAAAGCCTTGAAGGAAAGACTTGAGTGAAAGCTACAGATCCTTGACCACGCGTTAGGAAGCGTGACACTGCTGCTACAGCTCGCGGAGGAAAGCGCACGTGCATGCCCACACTCGAGACGAGGACTGACTTCCCTGGGGAGACTCCAGAAGTACCCAAGAACCATGTCAGCACTGGAGAGGAATCCTCAGGATCCGGCCTCGACTCCACACAAGGTCTTAGGCCCCGGCATCGACCCAAGAGGAATCCGAGAGTCCCCCTGGCAACTTGCATGGGGACTGGCCTTTCCTGAGGCCCACGAGACAGGTTCCCTGAGGTCCCCGTCGTAATTCGAGAGCACCTGCCGTAACTCGAGAAAATCCAGGAGGTTCTCCCCTACAGGCAAAATGAGGCCTATTTCCACTGACGCATCTAGAGGCTAAGCACACCTAACCTCTGGAACTTCCAATGGTTCCTTCACACACTTGCTGCAACTCAAGAGCTTTCCCGACATACCCGTCTACACTCAAAGGAAGCACGAGGGTCCCGCCCACATCCAGAGAAGCCCCGATCCCCCCTCGAGGCTCCAAAGGAGAGATCTTTTAACTGCTTGCATTTCCCGAGTCAAAGACCTTGTGTTGAGTTGGGACCGGAAACTGAGGATTCCTCTCCAGTGCTGACGTGGATTTTTGGGTACTTCTGGACTCTCCCCAGGGGAGTCAGTCCTCGTCTCGAGTGGGGAAATGCACGTGGGCTTTCCTCCCTAACGGTGGCAGCAGTGTCATGCTACCCGACGGGTGGATCAAGGGATGTGTGGCTTTCCCTGTAGGATTTCCCATGAGGCTTTCCCACGAGGCTAACACACAGGGCTGTCCCACGTGCCACCGTGGTGTGAGTCGATCCTCGACGTGACAGTCAAGGCAGTGCAGGTAAAAGAGTTTCCTTTGGAATGGACTCAGTCCTCTGGGGACTCTTGGAATGGTGGCACGACCCTGGAGTTCCTATCGCCTTTCCTGTGGAGAGCGCTTCCTCTTGGATGCGACGGAATGCCAGGAATTCTTTCCCGACCACGCAGGGAAAGGATCCCTCATCTCGAGCTACAAGGAGGAAAAGGGCCTTCTCTGGATGTGCAAGGGACGCTCGCGCTTCCTCTCGAGTGGACAAGGGTATGTCGGGAACTTCTTGAGTTGCAGCAAGGGTGTGAAGGACCCTATGGAAGTTCCAAAGGTTAGATGTGATTAGCCTCGAGTCGCCTCAGCGGAAATGGGCCTCATCTAGCCTGGAGGGGAGAATCTCCAGGTTTTTCTCGAGTTGCGGTAGGTGCTCTCGATTTACGACGGGGACCACAGGCCCTATCTGGTGGCCTCAGGAAAGGCCACTCTCCGTGCGAGTTGCTTATTGGCCTCTCAGGATTCCTCTCCCTTCAATGCTGGGGCCTAAGACCTTTTGTGAAGTCGGGGCCGTAAACTGAGAATTATTCTCCAGTGCTGACATGGATCTTGGGGTACTTCTGGAGTCTCCCCAGGGGAGTCAGTCCTCGTCTCGAGTGGGGGCATGCACGTGCGCTTTCCTCCTGAGCTGTGGAAGCAGTGTCACGCTTCCCATCGCGTGGATCAAGGGATCTGTGGCTTTCCCTCGAGGCTTTCCTCAAGGCTTTCCCACGAGGCTTTCCTACGAGGCTTTACCACAGGGCTGTCCCACGTGCCACTGTGGTTTGAGTCGATCTTCGGCGTGAAAGTCGAGGCAGTTTGGGGAAAACAGGTTCCTCTGAAATGGACTGAGACATCTGGGGGACTCTTGGAATGGTGGCCTGACCTGGAGTACCTATCCCCTTTCCTGTGGAGAGGGCCTCCTCTTGAGATGCGACGGGAACCTCGGGAATTCTTTTTCGACCAAGTAGGGAAAGGATCCCTCATCTCGAGCAAAGAGGCGGAAACGGGGCTCCTTTGGATGTGGGCGGGACCCTTCTGCTTCCTCTCGAGTGCATACGGGTATATCGGGGAACTTCTTGAGTTGCAGCAAGGGTGTGAAGGAACCTTTGGACGGGGGGGTAGGTGTGATTGGCCTCGAGATGCTTCAGCAATAATTCGCCTCTGTTCGCCTGGAGGGGAGAACCTCCAGGATTTTCTCGACTTGCGGCAGGTGCTCTCGACTTACGACGGGGACCTCAGGGACCCGCTCTGGTGGCCTCAGGAAAGGCAGGTCCCCATGCGAGTTGCTAGGGACCTCCCTGGATTCCTCTACCGTAGATGCCGGAACCTAAGACCTTGTCTGGAGTTGGGGCCGGAACGTGAGGATTTCTCTCCAGGCCTGACATGGATCCTGGGGTACTTCTGGAGTCTCCCCAGGCGATTCAGTCCTCATCTCGAGTGGGGGCATGCACGTGCGCTTTCCTCCCGAGCTCTAGAACCAGTGTCAGTCTTCCCGGCCCGACGATCAAGGGATCTGTGGCTTTCCCTCTGGGCATTCCCACCAAGTTTTCCAAACAGGCTTTCCCACAGGGCTGTCCCAAGTGCCACCGTTGTGTGGGTCGATCATCTGCATGAATGTCGAGGCAGTGCAGGGAAAACAGGTGTCCCTGGCATGGACTGAGACATCTGGAGGACTCTGGGAATGGTGGCACGACAATGGAGTTCCTCTGGCCTTTCCTGTGGAGAGCGCCTGTTCTTGAGAGGCGACGGGAACACCGGGAATTCTTTCCCGACCACACACTGAAAGGATTCCCCGTCTCGAGCTAGGAGGGGAAACGGGGCTCCTCTGGATGTGGGCGGACTCTCGAGCTTCCTCTCGAGTGGAGACGGAATGTCGGGGAACTTCTTGATTTGCAGCAAGGGTGTGAAGGACTCTTTGGAAGTTCCAGAGTTTAGGTGTGATTAGCCTCGAGACGCCTCAGCGGAAATGGGCCTCATTTCGCCTGGAAGAAGAACCTCCTGGATTTTCTCGAGTTGTGGCAGGTGCTCTCCAATTATGACGGGGACCTCAGGGACCTGCTCTGGTGGCCTCAGGAAAGACCATTCCCCATGCGAGTTGCTCGGGGGCCTCTCGGATTCCTCTTCCATCGATGCCGGGGTCTAAGACCTTGTGTGGAGTCGGTGCTGGAACCTGAGGATTCCTCTCCAGTGCTGACATGGATCTTGGGTACTTCTGGAGTCTCCCCAGGGGAGTCAGTCCTCGTCTCGAGTGGGGGCAGGGACATGCGATTTCCTCCCGAGCTGTAGCAGCAGAGTCATGCTTCCCTTCGCGTGGATCAAGGGATCTGTGGCTTTGCCTCAAGGCTTTCCACTAGGCTTTCCCACGAGGCTTTCCCACAGGGCTGTCCCACGTGCCACCGTGGTGTGAGTCGATCCTCGGCTTGAAAGTCGAGGCAGTGCAGGGAAAACAGGTTTCCCTGGAATGGACAGACATCTGGGGGACTCTGGGAATGGTGGCCGACCCTACTCCTTTCCTATGGAGAGAGCCTCCTCTTGAGATGCGACGGGAACGCCGGGAATTCTTTCCCGACCACGCAGGGAAAGGATCCCTCCTCTCGAGCTATGAGACGGAAACGGGGCTCCTCTGGATGTGGGCAGAACTCTCGTGCTTCCTCTCGAGTCGAGACGGGTATGTCGGGGAACTTCTTGAGTTGCAGCAAGGGTGTGAAGGACCTTTGAAAATTCCAGAGGTTAGGTGTGATTAGCCTCAAGATGCCTCAGCGGAAATGGGCCTCATATAGCCTGGAGGGGAGAACCTCCTGGATTTTCTCGAGTTGCGGCAGGTGCTCTCGACTTACGACGGGGACCCTGGGACCCGCTCTGGTGGCCTCAGTAAAGGCCAGTCCCCATGCAAGTGCTCGGGGGCCTCTCGGGATTCCTCTCCCGTCGATGCCGGGCCTAAGACCTTGTGTGGAGTCGGTGCCGGAACCTGAGGATTCCTCTCCATTGCTGACATGGATCTTGGGGTACTTCTGGAGTCTCCCCAGGGGGAGTCAGTACGCGTCTCGAGTGGGGGCATGCACGTGCGCTTTCCTCCCGAGCTGTAGCAGCAGTGTCTCCCTTCCCCTCGCGAGGATCAAGAGATCAGGGGCTTTCCCTCGAGGCTTTCCCACGAGGCTTTGCTTTCCCACGAGGCTTTCCCACAGGGCTGTCCCACGTGCCACCGTGGTGTGAGTCGATACTCGGCTTGAAAGTCGAGGCAGTACAGGGTAAACAGGTTTCCCTGGAATGGACTGAGGCATCTGGGGGACTCTGGGAATGGTAGCACGACCCTGGAGTTCCTCTCGCCTTCCTGTGGAGAGCGCCTCCTCTTGAGATGCGACGGAAATGCCGGGAATTCTTTCCCGACCACGCAGGGAAAGGATACCTCCTCTCGAGGTAGGAGGCGGAAACGGGGCTCCTCTGGATGTGGCGGGACTCTCGTAGCTTCGTCTCAAGTGGAGACGGGTATGTCGGGGAACTTCTTGAGTTGCAGCAATGGTGTGAATGACCATTTGGAAGTTCCAGATATTAGAAGTGATTAGACTCCAGACGCCTCAGCGGAAATGGGCCTCATCTCGCCTGGATGGGAGAACCTCCTGGATTTTCTCGAGTTGTGGCAGGTGCTCTCGACTTACGATGGGGACCTCAGGGACCCTTTCTGGTGGCCTCAGGAAAGGCCAGTCCCCATGTGAGTAGCTTGGGGGCCTCTCGGGATTCCTCTCCCGTTGATGCCGGAGCCTAAGTTCTTGTGGGGAGTCGGTGCTGTAACCTGAGGATTCCTCTCCAGTGCTGACATAGATCTTGGGGTACTTCTGGAGTCTCCCCAGGGCAGTCAGTCCTCTACTCGAGTGGGGGCATGCACGTGCGCTTTCCTCCCGAGCTGTAGCAGCAGTGTCACGCTTCCCTTCGCGTGGATCAACGGATCTGTGGCTTTCCCTCGACGCTTTCCCAAGAGGCTTTTCCACGAGGCTTTCCACAGGGCTGTCCCACGTGCCACCGTGGTGTGAGTCGATCCTCGGCTTGAAAGTCGACGCAGTGCAGGGAAAACAGGTTTCTCTGGAATGGACTGAGACATCTGGGGGACTCTGGGAATGGTGGCAAGACCCTGGAGTTCCTCTCGCCTTTCCGGTGGAGAGCGCCTCCTCTTGAGATGCGACGGGAACGCCGGGAATTCTTTCCCGACCACGCAGGGAAAGGATCCCTCCGCTCGAGGTATGAGGCGGAAACGGGGCTGCTCTGGATTTGGGCGGGACTCTCGTGCTTCCTCTCGAGTGGAGACGGGTATGTCGGGGAACTTCTTGAGTTGCAGCAAGGGTGTGAAGGACCCTTTGGAAGTTCGAGAGGTTAGGTGTGATTAGCCTCGAGACGCCTCAGCAGAAATGGGCCTCATCTCGCCTGGAGGGGAGAACCTCCTGGATTTTCTCGAGTTGCGGCAGGTGCTCTCGACTTACGACTGGGACCTCAGGGACCCGCTCTGGTGGCCTCAGGAAAGGCCAGTCCCCATGCAGTTGCTCGGGGGCCTCTCGGGATTCCTCTCCCGTCGATGCCGGGCCCTGGACCTTGTGTGGAGTCTGTGCCGGATCCTGAGGATTCCTCTCCAGTGCTGACATGGATCTTGGGTACCTCTGGAGTCTCCCAGGGGAGTCATTCCTCTTCGCGAGTGGGATATGCACGTGGGTTTTCCTCCCGAGCTGTAGCAGCAGTGTCACGCTTCCCTTCGCGTGGATCATGGGATCTGTGGCTTTCCCTCGAGGCTTTCTCAGGAGACTTTCTCACGAGGCTTTCCCACAGGGCTGTCCCACATGCCACCGTGGTGTGAGTCGATCCTCAGCTTGAAAGTCGAGGCAGTGCAGGGAAAAAGGTTTCCGTGGAATGGAATGAGACATCTCGGGGAGTGTGGGAACGGTGGCACGAACCTGGAGTTCCTCTCCCGTTTCAAGTGGAGAGCGCCTCCTCTTGAGATGCGACGGAAACTCCGGGAATACTTTCCCGACCACGCAGGGAAAGGATCCCTCCTCTCGAGCTATGAGGCGGAAACGGGGCTCCTGCTGTATGTGGGCGGGACTCTCGTCCTTCTTCTCGAGTGGAGTCGGGTATGACGGGGAACTTCTTGAGTTGCAGCAAGGGTGTGAAGGACCCTTGGGAAATTCCAGCGTTTAGGTGTGATTAGCCTCGAGGAAGCCTCATCGGAAAAGGGCCTCATCTCGCCTGGAGGGGAGAACCTAATGGATTTTCTCGAGTTGCGGCAGGTGCTCTCGACTTACGACTGGGACCTCAGGGACCCGCTCTGGTGGCCTCAGGAAAGGCCAGTCCCCATGCAGTTGCTCGGGGCCTCTCGGGATTCCTCTCCCGTCAATGCCGGCCCTGGGACCTTGTGTGGAGTCTGTGTCGGATCCTGAGGATTCCTCTCCAGTGCTGACATGGATCTTGGGTACTTCTGGAGTCTCCCAGGGGAGTCATTCCTCGTCGCGAGTGGAGATATGCACGTGGGTTTTCCACCCGAGCTGTAGCAGCAGTGTCAAGCTTCCCTTCGCGTGGATCATGGGATCTGTGGCTTTCTCTCGAGGCTTTCTCAGGAGACTTTCCCACGAGGCTTTCCCACAGGGCTGTCCCACATGCCCACCGTGGTGTGAGTCGATCCTCAGCTTGAAAGTCGAGGCAGTGTAGGGAAAAATGGTTTCTGTGGAATGGAATGAGACATCTGGGGGAGTGTGGGAACGGTGGCACGAACCTGGAGTTCCTCTCCGTTTCAAGTGGAGAGCGCTCCTCTTGAGATGCGACGGAAACGCCGGGAATACTTTCCAGACCACGCAAGGAAAGGATCCTCCTCTAGAGCTATGAGGCGGAAACGGGGCTCCTCTGCATGTGGGCGGGACTCTCGTCCTTCTTCTCGAGTGGAGTCGGGTATGACGGGGAACTTCTTGAGTTGCAGCAAGGGTGTGAAGGACCCGTGGGAAATTCCAGCGTTTAATTGTGATTAGCCTTGAGGAGCCTCATCGGAAAAGGGCCTCATCTCGCCTGGAGGGGAGAACCTAATGGATTTTCTCGAGTTGCGGCAGGTGCTCTCGACTTACGACTGGGACCTCAGGGACCCGCTCTGGTGGCCTCAGGAAAGGCCAGTCCCCATGCGAGTTGCTCGGGGCCTCTCGGGATTCCTCTCCCGTCGATGCCGGGCCTAAGACCTTGTGTGGAATCGGTGCCGGAACCTGAGGATTCCTCTCCAGTGCTGACATGGATCTTGGGGTACTTCTGGAGTCTCCCCAGTGGAGTCAGTCCTCCTCTCGAGTGGGGGCATGCACGTGCGCTTTCCTCTCGAGTTGTAGCCAGCAC
>NW_017196740.1:0-8377 GCF_001704415.2 Capra hircus
GGAAAGGATCCCTCCTCTCGAGCTAGGAGGCGGAAACGGGGCTCCTCTGGATGTGGGCGGGACTCTCGTGCTTCCTCTCGAGTGGAGACGGGTATGTCGGGAACTTCTTGAGTTGCAGCAAGGTGTGAAGGACCCTTTGGAAGTTCCAGAGTTAATGTGATTAGCCTCGAGACGCCTCAGCGAAATGGCCTCATCTCGCCTGGAGGGGAGAACCTCTGGATTTTCTCGATTGCGGCAGGTGCCCTCGACTTACGACGGGGACCTCAGGGACCCGCTCTGGTGGCCTCAGGAAAGGCCAGTCCCCATGCGAGTTGCTCGGGGGCCTCTCGGGATTCCTCTCCCGTCGATGCCGGGGCCTAATAGCTTGTGTGGAGTCGGTGCCGGAACCTGAGGATTCCTCTCCAGTGCACATGGATCTTGGGGGTACTTCTGGAGTCTCCCCAGGGGAGTCAGTCCTCCTCGAGTGGGGGCATGCACGTGCGCTTTCCTCCCGAGCTGTAGCAGCAGTGTCACGCTTCCCTCGCGTGGATCAAGGGATCTGTGGCTTTCCCTCGAGGCTTTGAGGCTTTCCACGAGGCTTTCCCACAGGGCTGTCCAACCTGCCACGCGGTGTGAGTCGATCCTCGGCTTGAAAGTCGAGGCAGTGCAGGGAAAACAGGTTTCCCTGGAATGGACTGAGACATCTGGGGGACTCTGGGAATGGGGCCTGATACTGGAGTTCCTCTCGCCTTTACTGTGGAGAGCGCCTCCTCTTGAGATGAGACGGGAACGGGAATTCTTTCGACCACGCAGGGAAAGGATCCTCCTCTCGAGCTAGGCAGGCGGAAACGGGGCCACTCTGGATGGCGGGACGCTCGGGTTCCTCTTGAGTGGAGACGGGTATGTCGGGGAACTTCTTGAGTTGCAGCAAGGGTGTGAAGGACCCTTTGGAAGTTCCAGAGTTTAAGTCTGATTACCCCCTAGTTGTCTCAGCGAAATGGGCCTCATCTCGCCTGGAGGGGAGAACCTCCTGGATTTTCTCGACTTGCGGCAGGTGCTCTCGACTTACGACGGGGCCTCAGGGACCCGCTCTGGTGGCCTCAGGAAAGGCCAGTCCCCATGCGAGTTTCTCCCGGGCCTCTCGGGATTCCTCTCCCGTCGATGCTGGGGCCTAAGACCTTGTGTGGACTCAGTGACGGAACCTGAGGATTCCTCTCCAGTGCGACATGGATCTTGGGTACTTCTGGAGTCTCCCCAGGGGAGTCAGTCCCTGTCTCGAGAGGGGCATGCAAGTGCGATTTCCTCCCGAGCTGTAGCAGCAGTGTCATGCTTCCCTTTTCGTGGATCAAGGGATTTGTGGCTTTCCTCTAGACTTTCCCATGACGCTTTCCCACGAGGCTTCCCACAGGGCTTTCCCACGTGCCACTGTGGTGTGAGTCGATCCTCCGCTTTTAAAGTCGAGGCAGTGCAGGGAAAACAGGTTTCCCTGGAATGGACTGAGACATCTTGGGGACTCTGGGAATGGTGGCACGACCCTGGATTTCCTCTCGCCTTTCCTGTGGAGAGCGCCTCCTCCTGAGATGCGACGGGAACGCCGGGAATTCTTTCCGACCACGAAAGGAAAGGATCCCTCCTCTCGAGCTAGGAGGCGGAAACGGGCCCCTCTGGATGTGGGCGGGACTCTCGTGCTTCCTCTTGAGTGGAGACGGGTATGTCGGGGAACTTCTTGAGTTGCAGCAAGGCTGTGAAGGACCCTTTGGAAGTTCCAGAGATTAGGGGTGATTAGCTTCCAGTCGCCTCAGCGGAAATGGGCCTCATCTCGCCTGGAGGGGACAACCTCCTGGATTTTCTCGAGTTGCGGCAGGTGCTCTCGACTTACGACGGGGACCACAGGGACCCCTCTGGTGGCCTCAGGAAAGGCCAGTCCCCATGCGAGTTGCTCGGGAGCCTTTCGGGATTTCTCTCCGTCGATGCCGGGGCCTAAGACCTTGTGTGGAGTCGGTGCCGGAACCTGAGGATTCCTCTCCAGTGCTGACATGGACCTTGGGGTTCTTCTGGAGTCTCCGCAGGGGAGTCAGTCCTCGTACCGAGTGGGGGCATGCACGTGCGCTTCCTCCCGAGCTGTAGCAGCAGTGTCACGTTCCCTTCGCGTGGATCAAGGGATCTGTGGCTTTCCCTGGAAGCTTTCACACGAGGCTTTTCCATGAGGCTTCCCACATGATTGGTCCCACGTGCCACAGTGATGTGAGTCGATCCTCGGCTTGAATGTCGATCAGTGCAGGGAAAACAGGTATCCTGGAATGGACTGAGACATCTGGGGGACTCTGGAAAGGTGGCACGACCCTGGAGTTCCTCTCGCCTTTCCTGTGGAGAGCGCCTCCTCTTGAGATGCGACGGGAACGCCGGGATTTCTTTCCCGATGACGGCAGGGAAAGGATCCACCTCTCGAGCTAGTAGGGCAGAAACGGGGCTCCTCTGGATGTGGGCGGGACTTTCGTGCTTCCCTCTCGAGTGGAAACGGTATGTAGGGGAACATCTTGAGTTGCAGCCAGGGTGTGAAGCACCGTTTGGAAGTTCCAGAGATTAGGTGTGATTGAGCCTCGAGACGCCTCAGCAGAAATGGGCCCTCATCTCGCCTGGAGGGGAGAACCTCCTGGATTTTCTCGAGATAGGGTAGTTGCTCTCGACTTACGACGGGGGACCTCAACGACCCGCTCTGGGGCCTCAGAAAAGGCCACTCCCCATGCGAATTGCTCGGGGCCTCTCAGGAATTCCTCTCCCGTCGATGCCGGGGCCTAAGACCTTGTGTGGAGTCAGTGCCGGAACCTGAGGTTTCCTCTGCAGTGCTGACATGGATCTTGGGGTACTTCTGGAGTCTCCCCAGGGGAGTCAGTCCTCGTCTCGAGTGGGGCATGCACCTGCGCTTTCCTCCCTAGCTGTAGCAGCAGTGTCATGCTCCAGTCGCGTGGATCAAGGGATCAGTGGCTTTCCCTCGAGGCTTTCCCACGAGGCTTTCCAACAAGGCTTTCCCACGAGGCTTTCCCACAGGGCTGTCCCCACGTGCCACCGTGGTGTTAGTCGATCCTCGGCTTGAAAGTCGGAGGCAGTGCAGGGAAAACAGGTCTCCCTGGAATGGACTGAGACATCTGGGGGACTCTGGGATTGGTGGCACGACCATGGAGTTTCCTCTCGCCTTTCCTCTGGAGAGCGGCGACCTCTTGAGATGCGTCGGGAACGCCGGGAAATCTTTTCTCGACCACGCAAGGAAAGGATCCCTCCTCTCGAGCTAGGAGGCGGAAACGGGGCTCCTCTGGATGTGAGCGGGACTCTCGTGCTTCCTCTCAAGTGGAGACGGGTATGTCGGGGAACTTCTTGAGTTGCAGCAAGGGTGTGAATGACCCTTTGGAAGTTCCAGAGGTTAGGTGTGATTAGCCTCGAGACGCCTCAGCGAAATGGGCCTCATCTCGCCTGGAGGGGAAAACCTCCTGGATTTTCTCGAGTTGCGGAAGGTGCTCTCGACTTATGACGGGGACCTCAGGGACCCGCTCTGGTGGCCTCAGGAAAAGGCCTGTCCACATGCGAGTTGCTCGGGGCCTCTCGGGATTCCTCTCCCGTCGATGCTGGGGCCTAAGACCTTGTGTGGAGTCGGTGCCGGAACCAGAGGATTCCTCTCCAGTGCTGACATTGGATCTTGGGGTACTACTGGAGTCTCCCCAGGGGAGTCAGTCCTTGTCTCGAGTGGGGCATGCACGTGCGCTTTCCTCCCGAGCTGTAGCAGCAGTGTCACGCTTCCCTTCGTGGATCAAGGGATCTGTGTCTTTCCCTCAAGGCTTTCCCACGAGGCTTTCCCACAGGGCTGTCCCACGTGCCACCGTGGTGTGAGTCGATCCTCGGCTTGAAAGTCGAGGCAAGCAGGGAAAACAGGTTTCCCTGGAATGGACTGAGACATCTGGGGACTCTGGGAATGGTGGCACGACCCTGGAGTTCCTCTCGCCTTTCCTGTGGAGAGCGCCTCCTCTTGAGATGCGACGGGAACGCCGGAATTCTTTCCGACCACACAGGGAAAGGATCCCACCTCTCGAGCTAGGAGGGGGAAACGGGGCTCCTCTGGATGTGGGCGGGACTCTCGTGCTTCCTCTCGAGTGGAGACGGGTATGTCGGGGAACTTCTTGAGTTGCAGCAAGGGTGTGAAGGACCCTTTGGAAGTTCCAGAGTTAGGTGTGATTAGCCTCGAGACGCCTCAGCGGAAATGGGCCTCATCTCGCCTGGAGGGGAGAACCTCCTGGATTTTCTCGAGTTGCGGCAGGTGCTCTCGACTTACGAGGGGACCTCAGGGACCCGCTCTGGTGGCCTCAGGAAAGGCCAGTCCCCATGCGAGTTGCTGGGCCTCTCGGGATTCCTCTCCCGTAGATGCCGGGGCCTAAGACCTTCTGTGGATTCGGTGCCGCAACCTGAGGATTCCTCTCCAGTGCTGACATGGATCTTTGGGTACTCTGGAGTCTCCCCAGGACAGTCAGTCCTCTACTCGAGTGGGGGCATGCACATGCGCTTTCCTCCCGAGCTTTAGCAGCAGTGTCACGCTTACCTTCGCGTGGATCAAGGGTTCTGTGGCTTTCCCTCGAGGCTTTCCCACGAGGCTTTCCCACAGGGCTGCCCCACGTGCCACTGTGGTGTGAGTCGATCCTCGGCTTGAAAGTCGAGGCAGTGCAGGGAATACAGGTTCCCTGGAATGGACTGAGACATCTGGGGGACTCTGGGAATGGTGGCAGGTACCTGGAGTTCTCTCGCTTTCCTGTGAGAGCGCCTCCTCTTGAGATGCGACGGGAACCCGGAATTCTTTCCCGACCACGCAGGGAAAGGATCCCTCCTCTCGAGCTAGGAGGCGGAAACGGGGCTCCTCTGAATGTGGGCGGGAATCTCGTGCTTCCTCTCGAGTGGAGACGGGTATGTCGGGGAACTTCTTGAGTTGCAGCAAGGGTGTGAAGGACCCTTGAAAGTTCCAGAGGTTAGGTGTGATTAGCCTCGAGACGCCTCAGCGGAAATGGGCCTCATCTCGCCTGGAGGGAGAACCTCCTGGATTTTCTCGAGTTGCGGCAGGTGCTCTCGACTTACGACGGGGACCTCAGGGACCCGCTCTGGTGGCCTCAGGAAAGGCCAGTGCCCATGCGAGTTGCTCGGGGGCCTTTCGGGATTCCTCTCCCGTCTATGCCGGGGCCCAATATCTTCTGTGGAGTTGGTGCCGGAACCTGATCATTCCTCTCCAGTGCTGACATGGATCTTGGGGTACTTCTGTAGTCTCCCCAGTGGAGTCAGTCCTCGTCTCGAGTGGGGCATGCACATGTGCTTTCCTCTTGAGCTGTAGCAGCAGTGTCACGCTTCCCTTCGCGTGGATCAAGGGATCAGGGGCTTTCCCTCGAGGCTTTCCCACGAGTCTTTCCAACGAGGCTTTCCCACAGGGCTGTCCCACGTGCCACCGTGGTGTGTGTCGATCCTCGGCTTGAAAGTCGAGGCAGTGCAGGGAAAACAGGTTTCCCTGGAATGGACGGAGACATCTGGTTTTCTCTGGGAATGTGGCACGACCCTGGAGTTCCTCTCGCCTTTCCTGTGAGAGCGCCTCCTCTTGAGATGCGACGGGAATGCGGGAATTCTTTCCCGACCACGCAGGGTAAGGGGGAGGAGACTTGAACGGGGCTCCTCTGAATGTGGCCGAGACTCTCGTGCTGCCTCTCAAGTGGAGACTGGTATGTCGGGGAACTTCTTGAGTTGCAGCAAGGGTGTGAAGGACCCTTTGGAAGTTCCACAGTTTAGGTGTTAAAGCCTCGAGACGCCTCAGCGGAAATTGGCCTCATCTCGCCTGGAGGGGAGAACCTCCTTGATTTTCTCGAGTTGCAGCAGGTGCTCTCGACTTACGACGGGGACCTGAGGGACCCGCTCTGGTGGCCTCAGGAAAGGCCATTCCCCATGCGAGTTTCTCGGGGGCCTCTCGGGATTCCTCTCCCGTCGATGCCGGGGCCTAAGACCTTGTGTGGAGTCGGTGCCGGAACCTGAGGATTCCTCTCCAGTGCTGACATGGATCTTGGCGTCCTTAAAGGCGAGATGAGGCCCATTTGCGCTGAGGCGTCTGGAGGCTAATCACACCTAACCTCTGGAACTTCCAAAGGTCCTTCACACCCTTGCTGCAACTCAAGAAGTTCTCCGACATACCCGCTCCACTCGAGAGTATCAAGATCTTCCCGCCCACTTTCAGAGGAGCACCGTTTCCACCTCATAGCTCGAGAGGAGGGATCCTTTACCTGCGTGGTCTGTAAAGCATTCCCGGCGTTCCAGTCGCATCTCAAGAGGAGGCCCTCTCCACAGGAAAGGCGAGAGAAACTCCAGGGTCGTGCCACCATTCCCAGAGTCCCCCAGATATCTCTGTCAATTCCAGGGAAACCTGTTTTCCCTCCACTGCCTCGACTTTCAAGCGAGGATCGACTCACACCACGGTGGCACGTGGGACAGCCCTGAGGAAAATCCTCGAGGAAAGCCTCATTGGAAAGCCTCGAGGGAAAGCTGCAGATCCCTTGATACACGCTATCGGAAGTGTGACACTGCTTCCACAGATCGGGAGGAAATTGAACGTGCATGCCCCCACTCGAGACTAGGACTGACTAAACCGGGGAGACTCCAGAAGTACCCCATGATCCATTTCAGCACTGGAGAGGAATCCTCACGTTCCGGCACCGACTCCACACAAGGTCTTAGGCCCCGGCATCGACGGGAGAGGAAACCCAAGAGGCCCCCGAGCAACTCGCATGGGGACTGGCCTTTCCTGAGGCCACCAGATCGGGTCCCTGAAGTCCCCGTCGTAAGTCGACAGCACCTGCCGCAACTCGAGAAAATCCAGGAGGTTCTCCCCTCCAGGCGAGATGAGGCCCATTTCCGCTGTGGCGTCTCAAGGTTAATCACACATAACCTCTGGAAATTCCAAAGGGTCCTTCACACCCCCGCTGCAACTCAAGAAGTTCCCGGACATACCCGTCTTCACTCGAGAGGAAGCACGAGAGTCCCGCCCACATCCAGAGAAGCCCCGTTTCCGCCTCATAGCTCTAGAGGAGGGATCCTTTCCCTGCGTGTTCGGGAAAGAATTGCCGGCGTTCCCGTCTCATCTCAAGAGGAGGCGCTCTCCACAGGAAAGGCGAGAGGAACTCCAGGGTCATGCCACCATTCCCAGAGTCCCCCAAATGTCTCAGTCCATTCCAGGGAAACCTGTTTTCCCTGCACTGCCTCGACTTTCAAGCCAAGGATCAACTCACACCACGGAGCAACGTGGGACAGCCCTGTGGGAAACCCTCGAGGAAAGCCTCGATGGAACGCCACAGATCCCATGATCCACTCGAAGGAAAGCGTGACACTGCTGCTACAGCTCGGGAGGAAAGCGCACGTGCATGCCCCCACTCGAGACGAGGACTGACTCCCCTGGGGATACTCCAGAAGTACCTCAAGATCCTTGTAAGCACTGGAGAGGAATCCTCAGGTTCCGGCACGGACTCCCCACAAGGCCTTAGGCCCCGGCATCGACGGGAGAGGAATCCCGAGGGGCCCCTGAGCAACTTGCATGGGGACTGGCCTTTCCTGAGGCCACCAGAGCGGGTCCCTGAGGTCCCCGGCGTAAGTCGAGAGCACCTGGGGTAACTCGAGAAAATCAAAGAGGTTCTCCCCTCCAGGCGAGATGAGGCCCATTTCCACTGTGGCGTCTCAAGGTTAATCACACATAACCTCTGGAACTTCCAAAGGGTCCTTCACACCTTTGCTGCAACTCAAGAAGTTCCCTGACATACCCGTCTCCAATCCAGAGGAAGCACGAGAGTCCAACCCAGATCCAGAAGAGCCCCGTTTCCGCCTCATAGCTCGGGAGGAGGGATCCTTCCCCGCGTAGTTGTGAAAGAATTCCCGGCTTTCCCGTCGCATCTCAAGTGGAGCGCTCTCCACAGGTAAGGCGAGAGGAACTCCAGGGTTGTGCCACCATTTCGAGAGTCCCCCAGATATCTCCGTCCATTCCAGAGAAAACTGTTTTCCCAGCACTGCCTCAACTTTCAAGCCGAGGGTAGACTCACACTACAGTGGCACGTGGCCCAGCCCTCGTGGGAAAGCCTCTTGGGAAAGCCTCGAGGGAAAGCCACAGATCCCTTGATCCACGCTAAAGGAAGCGTGACACTGCTGCTACAGCTCGGGAGGAAAGTGCACGTGCATGCCCCCACTCGAGACGAGGACTGACTCACCTGGGGAGACTCCAGAAGTACCCCAAGATCCATGTCAGCACAGGAGAGGAATCCTCAGTTTCCGCACCGACTCCACACAACAGCATACGGAGAGAAATTCCGAGAGACACCCGAGCAACATTCATGTGGACTGCCTT
>NW_017196741.1:0-8377 GCF_001704415.2 Capra hircus
CATCTAATACCCCCAAAAAATAGTTTTATCTTATCCCAACTTGGTGGAACAATGGCCTCTGCCTAAGAAAAATTACTGCCATATTAATTTAAAAGATTAATTCAAGCATACTGATTTATTAAATTGTTCAGTAAAGAGCCATCAAAAATTGTAATTCCATATAAACAAAAAACAACTTGATGCTTTTCAAATGTTTGATGATTGGCAGATTGCTATAGGAAATTCTTGTGATCAGATCTTGCATCATTTACCCTCACGTGCTTTGTTAATTCAAAAATTAAAAAAGGAGAAATTAAGTATAGTTTTCCCCCATCAGATTTTACACGTTCTCTTTGTAATAAGTTAAAATGCTGATTCGTTTGGAACAGTAAAATAAAAAGCCATTGGTAAAGCCAAAAAGATCTCCAGATAACAAAAAGATCCCGACCCAGAATTTTGCTGCGGGTCGAGGAAGTGTTTATATTTTTTCCACAGGGTGCAGATTCGTCAATTTGGATCCCGGACAGACTGATTCGCCACAAAAAAAAAGGGAACTTCTCTGCCGCCACCGCCGCGGGAAACAGCCGTGCACCAAAAGCTGCGGGCGGGGCCAGCCTGACTGACGGAACCCAGTGCACCGCACTCGCAGCCCCGTAACAGCGCCAGTGTCAGAGGGCGGGGTGAAGGCCACTGCTCCCACCGGCAGCAGAAGAGGCAAAAGAAACATCAAGATCCCGGCGGGACTAAACAGCTGCTGCAGCGCAAAC
Source organism: Capra hircus (assembly GCF_001704415.2). Lineage (NCBI taxonomy): Eukaryota > Metazoa > Chordata > Mammalia > Artiodactyla > Bovidae > Capra > Capra hircus. The sequence goes on from NW_017196741.1 coordinate 747, forward strand.
TCCAACCAGAAAATGACTCTATTTACTCTATTTTGGCTTGTCTATCCTCTCCTTATGTTCTTCTTTTTCACCAATGATTCCAGAAAACTTAACGTACCTAATGTAGCGACTTGTTGTGAACCATGGATGTTTTCATCTTGTTTAACTCCTCAAAGTAATGTCTGCTCTTTTTGTGGTTTTAAAGGTGTCCTGTAACTGTAAACAACTTATTGATATGATAATTATGTTCTTGCTGTGTTACAATAACTGTTATTGTTACTATGGCAGCGGTCATTGACTCAACAAGTGTAAATGCCCAATATGTTAAAAAATCAAGTTTTAGGTGTTTTGGAACAGCTCAGATATTAGTTTAGACTTAGGGAAACTGCATAACCAGATTCAGACCTTGGAACACTGCCGATTAGATTTTACCACCGCAGGAGAAGCCAATGACTTTTTCCACACTTTCTCTAACTTCATTTCTGGAAAGACTATTCTGTCTACCCTTTATAATCTTGCTCCTCGTAATCATTCTTCCCTGTATTGTCTAGATTCTTCGGCAGAGCATTCGGAATCTCGCGACCGAACTGCACCTGATTTTTAAACATAAATAATTAATTATTTAAAATAAAAAAGGGTGAGATGCTGGGAGCCAGTGTGAGGAATCCCGCCCGTGACAAGGTCATGAGGAAGGAAGCTGACATACGCAAGGCGTGCTCAGACTTCAGGGACCCCTCTGCAAATTCCTAAGCACGTACCCCAACAAAAATCTGCCGGCTTTTGTGCTCTGCTTTTCCACTCTTCTGACATTTTCTGGAAAAAGTCAATTCAGGGCTTTAGTCTTCTGCATTTGAAAGAGTGTTTCAATCCAAAAAACCCCTCCGATGGCTGTCTAGCCTGCCTGCAGGACTCTTACAGCTGCGCATGTGATTGTTTGAGGCCTCCTGACCGCAGGAGGCACAGGAAGCTTAAAACATCCTAGGAATGTAGCAGCTTCCGAGGAGTCAAAATCTTTAGAATAGGACTGATTAAAGGTTTCATTTTTTGGGTCAATGCTTGCTGCCAAATTTTCATATCCTTTATTTTTAGATATAGTTGGTATATAGAAAAACAAGTAGTAGACCTGGTATTAGCAACATTAGATCTTTGAGTTAAGTACCTTCTTTGTTATATCCCACTGCACCTTTGTTCTATAGAGATGTAACTTTAATGCTTTAAGGAGATGCAGATTAAAAAAAAAAACACTTCAGGGGAAACAAAATTAACATTCATTAAGGAAGAGAGCCAAAAAGTGTTAACAAGCCTCTTGTCCAAAAGATAATGTAAATCACCTGAGACCTTTTGTATACAAAATGATATACGGAAAGAATCTGGGTTGCGAACGCTACATAATTTTGTGTTACCCATTGATCTCCGTGTTTTATCAAAAGTATAAAAGCCTTCTGAACAATAAAGGAGGGGGCCAGTTTCTCGAACTAGTCTCTCGCCTGGTTTCTTGGACTCTGGCTCCCCCATGTCTCTCTCTCTCTCTTCTTCTCTCCCCTTCCCTCTCTCTGCTCTTTACTTTAACTTCAGGCTGAATCTCCATCTGGGGCGCGGAGGCTCGCCAGGTCTACTTACTTGCCCGGCTGTTAGACCACACGAAAGGGAGCTTAAGGCGAGCACCCTTAGATATTCAATCGGGCGCGGTGGCCCAACGTAGATGGTGCAAATTCCTGTCTGGAATTTTATTGTCCTCCGCGTAAACCAAGCTATTCAGCCTCTTCCTCCATTTGATCTTCTTACTACACTATAGTTTCTTAATCTAATCTTACATTAATAAACAAACAAGTCTTTCCACGCCAACGCCGTCCACCTTCGAATTCCCTGGATCCACCGGGGCTGACCCGGCAGGCACCGACTCAACACAAGGTCTTAGGCCCTGGCATCGATGGGAGAGGTATCCCGAGAGGCCCCCGAGCAACTCGCATGGGGACTGGCCTTTCCTGAGGCCACCAGACGGGTCCAGTGGTCCCCGTCGTAAGCGAGAGCACGTACCACAACTCGAAAAAATCCAGGAGATTCTCCCCTCCAGGGGAGATGAGGCCCATTTCCGCTAAGGCGTCTCGACTCTAAACACACCTAACTCTGGAATTCCAAAGGATCCTTCACACCCTTGCTGCAACTCAAGAAGTTCCCCAACATACCCGTCTCCACTCGAGAGGAAGCACGAGAGTCCGGCCACATCCAGAGGAGCCCCGTTTCCGCCTCCAAGTTCGAGAGGAGGATCCTTTTCCTGCGTGGACGGGAAAGAACTCCCGGCGTTCCCGTCGCATCTCAAGAGGAGCGCTCTCCACAGGAAAGGCGAGAGGAACTCCAGGGTGGTGCCACCATTCCCAGAGACCCCCAGATGTCTCAGTCCATTCCAGGGAAACCTGTTTTCCCTGCACTGCCTCGACTTTCAACCCGAGGATCATCTCACACGACGGTGCACGTGGGACAGCCCTGTGGGAAAGCCTCGTGGGAAAGTCTCATGGGAAAGCCTGGAGGGAAAGCCACAGATCCCTTGATCCACGCGAAGGGAGCGTGACACTGCTGCTACAGCTCGGGAGGAAAGCGCACGTGCATGCCCTTACTCGGACAAGGACTGACTCCCCTGTGGAGACTCCAGAAGTACCCAGGATCCATGTCAGGACAGGAGAGGAATCCTCAGGTTGGAGCACCATCTCCACTCAAGGTCTTAGGCCCCGGCATCGACGGGAGAGGAATCCCGAGAGGCCCCGAGCAACTCGCATGGGGACTGGCCTTTCCTAAGGCCACCAGAGTGGGTCCCTGAGGTCCCCGTCGTAAGTTGAGAGCACGTGCAGCAACTCGAGAAAATCCAGGAGGTTCTCCCTCCAGGCGAGATGAGGCCCATTTCCGCTGAGGCGTCTCGAGGCTAATCACACCTAACCTCTGGAACTTCCAAAGGGTCCTGCACACCCTTGCTGCAACTCAAGAAGTTCCCCGACATACCCCTCTCCACTCAAGAGGAAGCACGAGAGTCCCGCCCACATCCAGAGGAGCCCTGTTTCCGCCTCCTTGCTCGAGAGGAGGATCCTTTCCCTGCGTGGTCGGGAAAGAATTCCCGGCGTTCCCATCGCATATCAAGAGGAAGCACTCTCCACAGGAAAGGCGAGAGGAACTCCAGGGTCGTGCCACCATTCCCAGAGTCCCCCAGATGTCTCAGTCCATTCCAGGGAAACCTGTTTTCCCTCCACAGCCTCGACTTTCAAGCCGAGGATTGACTCACACCACGGTGGCACAAGGACAGCCCTGTGGGAAAGCCTCGAGGGAAAGCCACAGATCCCTTGATCCACGCGATGGGAAGCGCGACACTGCTGCTACAGCTCGGGAGAAAAGCGCACGTGCATGCCCCCACTTGAGACGAGGACTGACTCCCCTGCGGAGACTCCAGAAGTACCCAGGATCCATATAAGCACTGGAGAGGAATCCTCATGTTCCGGCACAAACTCCACACAAGGTCTTAGGCCCGCGGCAGCGATGGGAGAGGAATCCGAGAGGCCACCGAGCAACTCGCATGGGGACTGGCCTTTCCTGAGGCCACCAGAGCGGGTCCATGAGGTCGCCCGTCAAAAGTCGAGAGTGCCTGCCGCAACTCGAAAAAATTCAGGAGGTTCTCCCCTCGAGGCGAGATGAGCGACCATTTCCGCTGAGGTGTCTCGAGGTTAATCACACCTAACCTCTGGAACTTCCAAAGGGTTCTTCACACCCATACTGCTACTCAAGAAGTTCCCCGACATACCCGTCTCCACTCGAGAGGAAGCACGAGAGTCCCGCCCACATCCAGAGGAGCCCCGTTTCCGCCTCCTAGCGCGAGAGGAGGGATCCTTTCCCTGCGTGCTCGAGAAAGAATTCCCGGCATTCCCTTCGCATTTCAGCAGAGGCGCTCTCCACAGGAAAGGCGAGAGGAACTCCAGGGTCGTGGCACCATTCCCTGAGTCCCCCAGATGTCTCAGTCCATTCCAGGAAACCTGTTTTCCCTGCACTGCCTCGACTTTCAAGCCGAGGATCGACTCACACCACGGTGGCAAGTGGGACAGCCCTGTGGAAAAGTCTCGTGGAAAGCCTCGTGGAAAGCCTCGAGGGAAAGCCACAGATTCCTTGATCCACGCGAAGGGAAGAGTGATACTGCTGCTACAGCTCGGGAGGAAAGCGCACGTGCATGCCCCACTCGAGATGAGGACTGACTCCCCTGGGGAGAGTCCAGAAGTACCCAAGATCCATGTCAGCACTGGAGAGGAATCCTCAGGTTCCGGCACCGACTCCACACAATGTCTTAGGCCCCAGCATCGAAGGGAGAGGAATCCCGAAAGGCCCCCGAGCAAATCGCTTGGGAACTGGCCTTTACTGAGGCCACCAGAGCGGGTCCCTGAGGTCCCCTTTGTAAGTCGAGAGGACCTGCCGCAATTCGAGACAATCCAAGAGGTTCTCACCTCCAGGCGAGATGAGGCCATTTCCGCTGAGGCGTCTCGAGTCTAATCACATCTAACCTCTGGAACTTCCAAGGGGTCCTTCACACCCTTGCTGCAACTCAAGAAGTTCCCCGACATACCCGTTCCTCTTCACGTTCTGCCATAATGGTGGTGTCATCTGCATATCTATGTTGATTGATATTTCTACCGGCAATCTTGATTCCAGCTTATGTATCTTCCATCCTAGGATTTTTCATGATGTACTCTGCATAGAAGTTAAATAAACAGGGTGACAATATACAGCCTTGACATACACCTTTTCCTTTTTGGAACCAGTCTGTTGTTCCATGTCCTGCTCTAACTGTTGCTTCCTGACCTTCATCCAGATTTCTCAAGAGGCAGGTTAGGTGGTCTGGTATTCCATCTCTTTCAGAATTGTGGCTAAAACAACAGTATAAGGACCTTTCCGATGTCAGGCCAAGGAATTGTGTTTCCAGTCATTGAGCCACACCTGATCACTGAGCACAAATTCATGAATCTGTTCCTCAAGGGGGAATGATATTCTTTTTTATACAAACTTAGTTACCTGATTTATTACCTTACCTAATTGTTCCATCTGCTGTGAAATCCCACCCCCTTACTTGTGGCAAATCTGCTAACACCTGCCTCACTGTGGGAGGGGGTCTCCCATAGAAAATTTCATAAGGACAACAACTGTGGGAACGTGCGGTTACCCGTAATATGAGTAAGTCTGCCGGAAGCAAGCCCATCCACGTACAGTCAGTCTCTATAATCCATTTTGAAAGTGTCTCTTCAAGAGTTTGGTTGTTTCTTTCCACCATTCCAGAACACTGGGGCCTATATGCTGTATGTAATTTCCACTGATATTTAGAGCTTCACATACCTGTTAATTAACGCGGCTACAAAGACAGGGCCATTGTCGGATTCTATACTGGTTGGAAACCCAAGTCTGGGAATTATTTCTCAAATCAGCGAGCTACTTCATTTTCTTTTTCAGATCAGGTAGGGAAGGCTCTGCCCAACCGGAGAAGGTACCTACTATTCTAGTAAGTCATGATAACAGGTGACTGCCTTTGCTTCCCGAAGGACACTCGCTTTCCCTGCATCCTGAGAACTCCACGTCTCAGCCAGTTGGAAAAGCGCTTCTTGGAGGTCATTATTCAGGGGCAACTTCCCCTGGAGCCGGGCCATAGGGAGCGGCTCCACACTCCCAGGGAAAGGCAGAGCCACAGCCACACATCTGTCCCATCCCCTTTGCTCTGTAGGAGAGCTCTAGTGAGCCTAGTCTGTCAGGAAAATTCTTGGCTCCTATGGGGACACATTCTATGTGTGAAACTGCATCCAGGACCTAGGGGCCACAGGGCGCCTGTTCCTCTCGGGGGGGACCCTGAAGTGGTGCGGCCCAGCAACAGCCATGAACATCCATCCGATTGCTCTTTTCTTCCTTCTGATACAGCTAGCTTTGCTTCTCGCTTGGCATTTCGGAAGCCAGGGGGAGCCCCACCGCTGTTGTCCTGGGTCTATTGGAGGTACCGGGTCTATTGGACCCCAGCATGGCACCGACCCCTTCAGACACACTCCCGAAGCCTCGTTCCCCATGGGCAGGACTGTTCTGACCTAGGAATGTGTTCCCAAGGCTCAGAAAATGCAGGGAGACACACGGCCTGACTCTGGAACTGAGGCCGTTGGAGCAGGCCTGGAGGTCTGACGTCTGAGACGCCAACACTTGCTGCAAGATACAGGTGTGAAAACACACTCTCTGGGGCTGCCTTTCCTTCCTCCAAGGAAGAGAGCTTTTCCAGTCTCCTCCGTGCTGAGTCATACAAGGCTGGAAAGGTCTGGCTTCGAGGGCATTTCTCAGCGGCAATGGCCCTGAGCCCTGCACCCAGGGAGGGATCCTACCCTCCCAGGGAAGTCAAAGCAACCTCCAAACAGCTGTTCTCTCATGTTTCCTCTGCAGGAGGGAGCTAGTGAGCCCAGGTCTGTCTGGAACGTTCTTGGATCCTGTGGGGAAATCATCCTGGGAGCCCACCTGGATACCAGTCGTAGGGGCTAAAATTCGCATTTTCCTTCCTTGGAGCCCTAACGCAGTACAGCCTAGCAACTGCTTGAAAATCCATCCTGTTGCTGTTTTTCTTCCCTCTGACAGAGCGAGCTTTGCTCCCCATTTGGGATTTCAGAAGCAAGGTGGTGGCCTGCAACTCCTTGCCTGGGGTCCATTGGAGGTGCAAGGTGCCCTCGACCAGGTGACCCCAGCATGACACCTGGCCCCCCTCAGACACACTCCCGCAGCCTGCTTCCCCATGGGCAGGACTGCTCTCACCTAGGAATGTGTTTGCAAGGCCAGGAAACTGCAGGGAGACACAAGGCCCTGATTCTGGCATTGAGTCTGTTGTTGGAACAGGCCTGCAGGTCTTCTGTCTAACAAGCCAAACACTTGCTGCAAGATACAGGCCTGAAAGCGCACTCTTGGGCTGCCTTTCCTTCCTCCAAGGAAGAGAGTTTTCTCAGCTCCTGTGGGCTGAGAGTCACACAGGGCTGAAAAGCACTTGCTGGGAGATTCTTTTTTCATTGCCATGGCCCCTGAGGCCCTGTGCTCAGGGAGGGCTCCCTCCCTCCCAGGGAAAGTCAAAGGAAGCTCCAAACGGGCTGTTCAATCATGTTTCTGAGAGAGTCATTGCCAAGGCAGGTTTATAAGAAGTTCAAGGGTCCCCAAGGAGAGAGGGGTCTAGAATTCTCAAGGAGGAAGGAAGGACAAACTGTTTTTCCCTCTACATTCCTTAGGATTATATAACAATCATGCATCTTTCTTGAGGACGGTCTGGAAAAAAACCTTCTGGCTAATCCTGTTATCTTAAAATGTCAATTATGGGAGTAGGTCTAGTGAGTCTTTACAACCTCCAGACATTCTTTTGTTCGTTGTCATAACTTATTGGAGAGTATATAACTCCATTACTAACACTAGCAAGGGGTACGCTTTCTGCCCCTTGTGATGTCTCTGTCAGAAGCTTTCTCTATCTCCTTTCTCCTTTAATAAAACTCTATGAGCAATCAAGCCTCGTCTTGGGCCCTGGATTGAATTCTTCTCCTCCATAAGCCAAGAATCCCAGCATCTTTCGTGGTTCAGCAACAATATTTCATTTCCTCTGCAGGAGAGAGCTAGTGAGCTTAGGTCTG